>NW_007739711.1:15889-34530 GCF_000696425.1 Galeopterus variegatus
GTTATTTTAAATGAAAGCAGAGAATATCTATCAATTTATTACTAATTAACGTGGAGCATCAATTGAAAGGCTTTATGTTGGAACACCACATACTAATAATAGTTTTTTTTTCTTTAAAACAGTATTTTATCAGGTTGGTAATATAAACCTAAACTAAATTGAACAGTACCTTTTTTGAGACCTATTGTATTTACTTTTATCGCCCAGGATGAAGTTCTATTGCAAAATGTTGTTCTATTAATTTGCATTTTGTTTTTCTTTTAGAAATTATTCTATTAAGCTTCCTATTGTAGTCAATTTTCTAGAAATATGCCTTTTAATTATTGCTTCAGAACTTCCAAGGTATAGTCTTCAAACTGTTAAACTATTAATTCATATTGTCTTAAAAGTATTGGTTAGAACAAAAATGTTCAGTTTTCATACAAGGCAGGAGATTTCCTTTACTAAGACTATTCCAAAGACAAGACTTCTGGACTCTATTTTTAGTAATCTTCACCTTGGATTACATCTACATATGCATCTCTCTTCTTGGGGAGATAATTTCCTGAGTGCAGAAACCGACATTTTATTCATTGTAGTAGTAGATAGTACAAAGAATACTTTAATAAGTATTTTTGATTTTATTGTATTTTTATTGTATTTTATATTGATAGTGTTGAACTTAGCTTTTACTGTAGCAAAATACAAATGGTTCTAGGCTTCCTCTTGATTTTTTTTTTCTTGTCTTTTTGTGACCGGAAAGGGGATTGCAACCCTTGGCTTGGTGTCGTCCGCACTGCACTCAGCTAGTGAGCGCACTGGCCATTCCTATATAGGATCTGAACCTGCAGCAGGAGCACCGCTGCGCTCCCAGTGCCGCACTCTCCTGATTGCGCCATGGGGTTGGCCACTTCCTCTTGATTTTATGAAAAATACAGGTTTAGTATAATTATGAATAAAATTTAAAATATATCAAATGTTTCCTATGTATAAGTCATTATATGTAAATATGTTTTTCCTAGTATATGTGAAAATAAAGAAGAAACTTTTTTTAAGGGCAATTATAATGACCGTTCTATCTTGCCAATTACCAGAGAAAGGCAAAATCGTCTTCATATCTCTTAAGTGTAAACTCAATCCATTTTAGTGGGAGCTGGTGCTAGAGAATATGGACACACTTTTATAGTGATCACCATTATTCCAGAGCTTTCTTTTCCATGCCAACTATTTCTTGTAAGGCAGAAACCTGAACCTGTGAATAAATGTGAACACATATAGTTTTCTCAAAAAAAAATCTAGTAAAGTTAGTCTTTTCTACTGCAACCTATGTAAGTTAATGCTTGATATTATGTAGACCACCACTTCAACAACTGTCTTTCCATTTTCCTTTAAATATTTTTGCACCTGTTTTGTTCATTTCATGAATTTAAAGCCTGCTTATTTACAAAAGAGTTAGTCAGGGCCCTGGTAGGTTATTCACTCTCCCAATGAGCAGGCAAAGCATGAAACTGCAAAGAAATCAATTCCATAGACAATTGACTCTCTGTCTGTGCTAATGGAAGACATTATCTCTGTAATCTATCTGTGCTAATGGAACAGAGTTGCAAATAACATAAAATATTAGACATAGTAATGCCAACATCCTTTAAATTTGACACTACAAAGTATTTATGTTTACATTTGAATATGTGCTTATCTAATATTCTGGGAATTCATTCTACTTTAAACAAAATAATAAAGTTATTTGATCTGTCTCAAATTACTTCTCATCATTAGCTGTGTGCTCTAACCAACCTCTGTTATTTGGTATTCTTCAAAATGCATTAAGCTTTCTCACCTTCTAATTTCTGACCTTGCATTTCTTGCTTCCTGGAATACCCAGTTCTCTTCTTCATTTCATGTACTGAAAAATTATCAAGGATGAATTCCCTCCCAGAGCCTCATTCTAACTAGATGTGAATCTAACTTTTCCTGAGCTCACATAGCACTTGAAGTAGAGTCATCTATTAGGAATATAATGTGAGTTACACGTATTATTTTAAATGTTCCAGAAGTCACATTACAAAAAGAAGACAAGTAAAAATTCTTTAATAATATATATCGGGGTCTGTTTCTGTTGATTGCTTGTTTTCTTCTCTATAGAGCACATTTTCTTGCTTCTTTGCATTTCTTATTGTATACTACATTTTGCATATTATGTAAGGTTCAACTTCTTTTAAAGAGGTTTTAATATTTTTCTGGAAAATATGCACTTTATTGAAGATTCCCCTTGTTTCAGTCAAAGGTTGGTTTTAAACGTTGCAAAGCCAAGACTAGGGTAGCCTCTACTGTAAGGCATGGTCATCATTCTCAAGCTGTGAAATTTTTAGTGTTTTACCTAAATGACAGACAGGGTTTCTCTCCTCTGGTTAGAGGAGAACTTCAAAGTTACCCAGCACTGTACAGTCCCTAATATTTCCATTTGTTCTCAGTCTTGTAGCAACTTCACTTTGCTATGACCCAGTCTTACGCTGAGCTCATATAGCCTAGCCCTCAATCAGGAACCGGTGGAAAACCACCACACAAACTTCTGGGCTCCTCCTCTGTGTGGTTCTCTCCTTTCCCATACTCTGCCTTGAAGTATCAGCTGCCTCAGCAGCCCCAGACTCCAATCTCTGCCTCCACAGCTCAGTGGGATTCTGCTGAGTTTCCTAAACTTCCTGAAGTTTCTAGTTCATAATGTTTTTGTTTGTTTGTTTTTTGTTTTTGACTGGGGATTCACCCCAAACATTCTTTGTCTTTTCTTAACGACTCTACTTAGGTTTACACTATTATAGCTGTAGTCTTCTACAGATATTTATTTTCATGTTATAAAACTGAAATTCACTTTGTGGGTTGTATTTATAAAACATCATTTGCATATTCAGAGTGTTTCTAGAAGGTAGATTTTCTATGTATGTCCGAATGTACCACATAAAGCTAAATTCAATTTATACATGTTTTATATAAAAATATATCAACATAGACTACCTAGGCTTTCAAAAGCATTCATATTCTGTTGGCATTGTAGAAAGCAGCTGCACTGTAAATGATATATATCAAAATACATAGCACAGATTTTGCAGGCTTTGTCCTATTTGCTGTGGGTGATTTCCCTTCTAAAAATTTTCCATCGGTCCTATTTATTTTATTTCTTAAAAGAGGTTTATTGTTGCAGCCTACAATCTAATGTGAAATTGCAGAATGCTGGCTCATTGCCCCTCAGAATAAATCACCGCATTGTATCTTTTATTCAAAACACAGTTTGGCATCTACACTATTGAGGTCTATGTTTTTTCACAAACTACAAATATACTTACAAAACTGAATAAAGTCTAAGGTTTCTTCAAAAAGTGATAGCAAATCTGTTCCTATATCACAGAAAATTCTTAGGAGTCATTTTAATTTAAGAACATTTTTTAAAAATGTAACTAAGTTAAGAGAAACCCAGATCGAAACTGAAATTTTAACATTTTTGGCAATTCAGTAAAACGGTATTCTTGTATTACAGTGTTTACATTAGAAATAACACTAACCATGAACATTGAAACTTGCTTTTATGAGTAGGCTAGATTTTTCAAAGATTGTTGATGTTTTCATGTCATTTGTTTCTCGAATAGAATATGTAACACTCATTTGAGTGGGGCTTTCTAATAGGTGGCTGTCTGTATGTATTATTTCTATTAGAAGTAGAAAAGGCCCTATTACTCAAAATAATCTTTCTTAAAACCTATAAAAATGCCTGAAATGTTATCATTTGCGATTCATTCTTTTTGGTCTTAAAGATTATATCAATCTTTATTTGTATTTGTTTCTCTTACAATTCCTTCATGAATGACTGAGTTATTGAGCACTGTCCTTGTGTCAGGCCGTACCAAGTCCCTAGATCTCATACAGCTTGCATTCCAGTGTTAAAAAAGAAAAAGAAAAAGAAAAAAATACTAAGTGGTATGCAGAAAATTAAGGCAGAGCACATGGAGAGAGGCATGGATGTGCTGCTTTATGTGAAATGGTCTCAGATGAGACCATGGAGGTCTCAGATGAGGTGATATATAAGAAGAAATCTAAGTGATGTTCAAAAGTGAGCCATGTGGATGACTCAGGAAAGAAAATTCCAGACAAGAAATATAGAGATCTTGAGACGTGAGAATATTTGAGAAACAATGCTCCAGTGGAGCTGGAACAGAGTGGAGAGACTGTTAAGAAATAAGGTCAGAGAAACTGCCAAGAACACAGGAGGACCTAGAAATTTTGGAAGAAGTCCCAACTCCTACCTCCATTTTCCTCATTACCAAAATCTAATCAATTCATCAAATCAAATGTCAATTCTTAAATTATATCTCAAGACCAACATTTGGCAATATCCCCTTGCTGCATGTCCACATTCAGTGCTTTTGTTACATTTTCTCACTTTCTAACCAAGCTATTAAAATGCCTCCTAATTCAGCATTTTCAAAAAATTACATGACCATAAGGAAAAACTATTAAACTCCTGATCTTATGTCTCACTACCAAACTAATGAGTCATAAACTTAAAGGCAGGGCCCTGAGAAGACATTTCTTCAGCTAGTGCATTGGATGAATCCTATGATCAAAGATGTTTGGAAATGACTCTTACAAATGGTCTACCTGCTTCCCGTTTCTTAGAACTTTAGTTTTTTGTGGGTTTTTTTTCCGCATTCCTGCCAGTCTTATCTCCTCCTCCCACCAAAAAATTCTCATTTTGTAGCTTTCTGATTTTTCCCTTACTTAAATACCTCAAGAAATAAGAGGGTATACTTTTATATTCTTATAAATTTATATAAACATTTTCACCATTTGAATTTAATCTACATTCCTAGCATCATCTCCTGATTCCTCTGGGTACAGGCGCACATACAAGCGTATGTCTTACGTTGATTATCAGCCAAAGTCTAGTAGGTTCTCAGAAGTTATCAGATATTTTTATGGTCCTGCATTGTTGTCTTTCTATGTATTCATATGCATATATGCCCATGTTCATGTCCTCTGCTTTAACAGCTGTTTAACTTTTTAATCAGCTGGGGAAAAAATTAATTATTCTTTAGGAATCAGGTCAAATATGTGGTTTTTTCTATTTAGACTTTATTGCCCTCCTTTTGCAATTGACAAATTTAGTTGACCTCCACTGTGCTCCTCATCTAGCATGTAGCATTTTGTGACAGTGTTGTAATTTAAATTATGTAAATTAAATATGTAATATCAAATATTAAATATGTAAATTGCTCCCATATTTATTAGAGTGTGAACTTTATGAAAACAGACTGTATTTTATTAATTTTTGATTTGGAATTATCAGCAGAATTCATGGACCAGTTACATGAAATGTTTGCTGAATAAGTGAATAAGTTTAGGTGATTAAATAGACAAAAATTGGGGGTGCTAAAACATAGACACTAGTTTTGCTATGTAGACACATTAAGTGCTTAATAATAGTATTTTAAATTATAAATTATGTTTTAAACTTCTGTATTAATGAATAGCCTTTTTAAATTTTTTAAATTTAAGCTTTAGTCTTTAAATAGTCTTTAAATTTTTAAAAATTTTAACTTTCTGGAAAATATATTATTAAATCTCTATGCATAGCAGAGTTAAATACTTGATGATTTTTCAATTGATTATGATGTTTTAACCTAAATTTATTTAATGTTATTCTATACCTTTTTTAAAAAGACCTGTGTTATATATTGAAATGTTCTACCTACTACTTTAAAACTAGACCTGCAGTTTTCCAAATCATTCACCATCTGTTTAGGAGCAATTATACATATTCAGTTTATTTCCAATGTACTTGGTTTAATAAAAAACGGGGTAATCCAGTGAAAAAAAATCTTTTCTCTTCCTGAGGAGAAATAGAAAGAGATAGACGAAAACCCGGAAGAAAGTGGTGCCATCCAGCCAAAGAAGGAGAGACTACCTAAGCAGAATATTGCCATATGTTTCAGAAAATGATATGAAGATAGTTGATGATGTACATGGTATAAATGGATATAAATTGATACAAGAAGCATACCTTTGGAGAGGGAAAAAAGAAAGTAATAAATTGGGGGCATAATTGAGCCTTTTATTAAGGTTAAGAGAGGTAAGTTTTTATCTTTTTCTGTTGGGTCCGCCGCCAGCAGCCGACCCGTACAGCCCTAGCCTCGTTCCTTTCAGTGGGCGAGCGAACAGCCCGGGATTCCTCTTTCCCTCTGGTCCCCTTTTGAAGGAGACAGGGGAAGAGAGCCATGAAGAGAGGTGAGCACACCACTGGCCCCAAACCAGCCCAGTTAAAGGACACTCAGACGCGGCAGGGGTTCTGTCGAGCAGTTCCATTTATTAACACACAAACATTGGCTTTTAAAGGTAAATGGCAAAGGCAGGTTTTTTACATCCTCCAATCAGCTTAAGGGTTAAGGGCATGCATCCTGTCTTAATACCTAGCTATTGCAATTACACAGTGTTCACAAGTGCGACCAATAAGGGCTAACGCAAGGTTCCCGCAGACACTCCCACCCTGCTTTCTCCCCGCACTCTTAGGCTGCCACGTTAATCCACTTGTAATGTCACTTTAAGGTGGTGTTAGTTTTTTAAAGGCCCAACATTTTTCTTTGTGTATTTATGAATGGATAATTCTATTATATGTTCATATGAAGAAAAAAAAACAGATATTGAGGTGGGAAGTTGCAGATATACTTGTGAGAAGGGAAAACTAAGGGTACCAGGTTTTGGAGGAATGAGATATGTGTATAGGGAGGAATGGGGGCTGAGAAATGGCATCATTTTAGAACACAGAAACAAAATCTCCTTGGACAGGAAACTTAAGAAGCAAAGCAAGAGATAAGAAAGTTGTTCATTCAGCTAACATTACAATTATTTTTAATATGACTCACTGGTAAAGTAGCCTCAGCTTGTGTTTATTATAATTTCTAGAACTTTTGTCTGTAATTTAGCCATACATGAATCTACTTATGCTTATCTATATATCTATATCCAAATCCATATATTTGACTGGAGTTATTTTATTCTCTTTAGATTTCAAAACCATTTCATATGGTCAGCTTCTGAAGAATAACTATCAAAATAATGTTCTGAGAGACATTATGGTCTATAGTATGTTGCCAACGGATTTTAAGCTAATAAACTTGGGGCATACACATTTATAAGTTGGAAGATAGAGCATCTGATTTTAAAACCTATTATAAAGCTACAAAAATCAAGAGATTATGAAATTGCTATAAGAATAGATAATAATATCAAGTAGAAGATGCAGAAGTACACTGACATGTATTTAGTACATTGATTTTTAGCAAAGATGCCAATATAATTTAAAGATTAAGGAAAGTTCCCACCCCTACCCTTAAACACCTGTATATTCCTAAAGAAAAGAATGAACTTTAACCCCTACCTTACACCATACACTTAAAAACCTAAAAATCAGAAAGAATATCTTCACATCTTAGGCTTAAAAAAGATTTCTTGGAGAGAGAGAGCATAAAAGAAAAAAATAATTATTTGTACCTGATCAAAATAAAAATAATTCTGTTCATCAAAAGACACCATTGAGAAAATAAAAATGTAAACCACAGATGTAGTAAAATAATCATAGTACATATATCTACCATTGCATCAGTTTATATCAGAATATACACAGAACACTTACAAATTATTAATAAAATGATCAGCAAGCCAATAAAAATGGGCAAAAGACTTAAACACTTCAAAAAAGACACATACAAGTACAATAAGCCTATAAACAGGCTCTCACCATTATTAGTTATCAAGGAAATGGAAATTAAAGCCACAAGAAGATATCACTTTCTAAAATGGCCTTACAGGTCTTTTAAATAAATATAAACATACCTATGATCCAGTAGTTGTATTCAATATTTATCTATGAGAAAAAAAAATTTTTACACAAAGATGTTTATAGCAGTTTTATTGATAATAACCAGAAATAGAAAACAACTTAAATGCCCAAGAACAGGAAAATGATCAACCAATTTGTAGTTCTACCATATAATTGAATACTACTTAGCAATGGAAAAGAATGAATACCTGTTACATGCAATAACATGGAAAAATATTAAAAGCATTGTGTTGACAAAAGAAGCTAGACACAAAAAATGTATATAAACTATAGTTCTTTTTATATGAAATTGTGGAAGAAGCAAAACTAGTCTATCCTGGTAGGAAACAAAACAACTTAACAATGATTGTTTAGGGAGTGGGAGCTGGGGGACTGATTGAAAAATAGCACTTTCTGAGATTATGGGAAATTTCTTGAGTGAGAAATTGAGGCATAAACGTTTGAAAAATCCATATAGGTTGCTGGAATGACAAATTAGATTAAGGGAGATTTTATCTTCTTTTGTTAGTGTGATGCATTACTATGCCCTTGAGACTAAAGCCATATCTAATCTTGCTATGAAAGCCATATCATTTCACATGGATTTGTGGTGGAATATTAAAGAATAAAAGTTACTTTTACTATGTAGTCACTTCTGGAGAAAACAAAAATATGGTTTTGAGTATATTTATAGGTATATATGAAACTCTATTCATATATTATTCATATATTTGAAACCCTATCTATCTGTAACTGTTGAATCAAGGAATCAATTCTTATTTCTTTGAGTCTGTGGTGTGATGATGATGTGTAAGTACAACTGAAAATATGTGTCAAGGACATCATTTAATGTAATGAGCTGAGACTAACTAGTGGAAACTGAATTAAAGACATGGAATTTGTTTCTTTATTTATTAATTTTCACAAACACATGTGTAAACATATATTACAAAGCTTCACAGAAGGGTTTGCCATTGATCTGATAAAGAACTTGGTAGCTAAATGAAATGAGAAATGTTGGGGTTACTCTTTTGATATTAAGGGAAGTCCCCCTTTGCTTTTTTATTTACCTACATTGTTTCTTAAAATTAATTTTATTGTATCTAGAATGGTTTGTTGACTTTAGACCATTTTGGTCAAAATCAATTAATTTGTCATCTATAATTAAAGTTGAACAATATCTACTTTAAATAATTACTAAAAATGTGTGTTATGTGTTTGAAGTATTTTACATAATGAACTACTGTGAAATAACAACGTTAAAAACCTATCTTAAAAGCAATACATTGATAAATTTTTAAAATCCAGAATAAAAAATATTTTCCTTGCACATTTTCATTTAGTGAGAAATATATAATACTTGGTAGAAATTACCCTTCCACATGAGAGATACAGTTTCCCTTTGAAAAGAAAATAAATATAGCAGTAGGTAATGTTTTGAATTAATTTTTGTATTAATCTAGAATGTATCTTGATAGCAGTGCTAAGTTATCAACAAAAAGAATAAAATTTTGAGACAAAATGACCCAATATGCAGCAAATCTTGTACTTTATTGTTTAAATCCCATTATTATAATTAAAGGAATAAAACTCCATATAAAGAAAGGCAGAATGTAATCTTTCCTAATGGTTTTAACCCAAATTGAAGGATGTTCAATCCTCTCACAGGGCCTCTTTTTAAACCAAAATTAGAGCACAATCAAAAATTTAACATGCCAGTCGAGGCATGTCAACAAAGATTTATAGAGCATACTTTTAAAGAATTGTACAGATCTCACTTTAGCCGGCTATAAATCATTTAGGAAGTATTAACATGTTCAAATAATATTTAAATGGTTTAAATTATTTCAACTCCATAGGCATACATAACATCATCTTGCTCTGAAATTGCATCATACTCTTTTTGGATGGTTCCCTATACATTTTTTTAAAGTTCCTCTTTGCATTTTTATTCTGAAATTTGTTTCAGATCCTCTTTATGTCCATACTTCCTTAACTGATACAGTTCTTTTTTCTTCAATCTTCACATAGCAATCACTTAATAAATGTTTAATAAATAAATAAACCTTAAAAACAAGAATGGCAGCACAAATCTAACTTATTACATTCCCAAGAACACAAACACAAGTCCTCGTTGAAACTAACAGGAATGACCACCTAAAAATTAATAAACAAAAATTAAAGTTAAGAGAGAGGCATTACCTAATGGTTTATGCTTCATGGAGGTTAGCTAGTTTTAGTTTTATGGAGATTAGCTAGTGGACTTTTGGCATTTGATGGATATACAGACACATGAACATACATAGTAGTTGGTGTTGTCCGTGCAAATGAATATTTATAAACAAAGCTGTGAAGATTTATTCCACTTCTTCATAGATCTGACTGGATTTCACTACTTTATTCATTGCTCAGGCTTGTCTGAATATTACTCAATTACTCAGATGTTTTGTTTTTATCTGCCTTAGGCCCTCCCAACCTTAACTTAGATTAAAACCATAAAAAAGTCCATTTTTAAAGCTGTGGGGGGAAAAAAAAATCTGTTAATATACACCTCAAACAGAAAACATGCATATCTTCATTTGTCTTTCACCTCATTTATGTCAGCCTATATCTTACTGGCAAAAATTGCTTTCCAGCTCCAGACAATCTAATTTGACTGTGATGCTCTCTGGCACTTGAGTATAACGGTGTTTCCTTGGTTAAAGTAAAAGATTTGCAAAACCAGTCCAAAAACTTTATTATCAGGGCAGAGCATCAATGTGTTACTTGAACATTCATCACAAACAGACTGTGTGGGAGCTGGAGGAGAATGAATCATCCTAGATTACCTATCTCGTGCTTGAGAGGCGTACCACAAAACAGCAGCAGCAGAGATTAACTTGCTGGAGTTCCCAGGAAATTTACAGAGGCTGTTCTATGGAGAAATAGAAACCCCATTTGCAAGATCTTTACCTGTGAAAGGTAGCTTAAATCAGAGTAAACCTGGGCATGAAAATTCTGCCAGGGTACCACATAGGTCAAGATAATACTGATAAACTTTCCAACAATCTCCCTTTTCATTGGATGTTTTTACTCCTTGAAAACATATGTCTATTCAAATGCAGATGAGTTTGACATAGGAAAGAAAATTTAACACTTTTATTACCCCTGAGATATGTTCATAGTACTGGGAAGATATTCATATCAGGGCCCTAAATCCCCTGTTTTTTCCCAGAGAAGGAAACTGTGATCGTAGATATTTGTACGTCCTCCTTCCAGTCACCAATTTTCTGCAATCACTACTGTCAAATTGATCTTTCTAGATACTTTTATCAATTAGGTGTATACAATAGAATTCTCAATTAGTTAAAATGTCAGTCTTTCTCTATACTAATAGTCTTTCCAATTTCTACTTCAATGACATCCCTTATGAACGTACTACACTGAGTTGGGAAGAATTCAAAAGTATTACCTATTTTTCAAGAAAACACTTTGGAATTTCTATTTCCATGTAAGCTGAACAGGCACCAAAAACGTACCCTTTCTCCTTTTACCCCTCAAAGGTATGCCTTTTGCATCTAACATTCTCATTTGAGACATTAAGTTACACTAAGGCACTAAGTACCTGGAAAAAATAAAATTTGAGCCTTTAAAAAATACACATTAATATATTAAACTGTGGTTGAAAGTCTGTATAGGGCTGGTAGAGCACAGTTAGAAAACAAGTTGTTCTAATACTCGTCACTTGCACTCTGTTGAAACTTAGAACAGGGTATGCAATTCAACAAAGTATACTTTAGTGCTAAGCATAGACTTCTATGTGACATAGGTTATATATATGACATTTATATGTCTGTGAGCATCAGTGATCCAAGTGCATCATCCTGAGATAGTACCATTTATGAGCAGACAAAATATGTAAAGAAAATCATTAATATTTATTTAATTGTTTGTTTACATTCTGAAATATAAATGTCTAAGCAGGCCCCAAGTAGATCACTATATTGGTAATAATGAAAAAGGATACTATCATTTGCTGAATTCTGCTGCTCTGGCTAACAGAAGTAATTTAAGAATTCCTCCTATCCTGTTCGGTTGTGTGTGACCCCTTGCGGTGGTGATGAATGTTTGAATGTCCCCCCCCAACAAAAATTCATATTGAAACGTAACCCCCAATGCAACAGCATGGGAGGTGGGGTTTTTGAGAGGTGATTGAGTCATGAATGGGATTAGATGTCCTTATAAAAGGGTTTGGCAAGGAGAGTTCGTCCTCTTTTGCTCTCGACCCTGTAAGGACACAGCATCCTTCCCCTCTAGTGGATACACCATCAAGGTACCATCTTGGAAGCAGAAAGCAGCCTTCACCAGATATAAAATGTGCTGGTACCTTGATCTTGGACTTCCCAGCCTTTAGAACTGTGAAAAAATAAATTTCTATTTTATATAAATTATCCAGTCTCAGGTATTCTGATATAGCAGCACAAAACAGAATAAGACATGACCTTTATTTTATTATTCTACATGGTACTTTCAGATTTCTTGCTTCTTTTGGATCTGACATTATTCATTTTCCTTTATTACTATACTAAGACTAAGCTTTCTATTTAAAATTAAAAATACAATACATTTATCTGAATTCACAAAGCCCATAGCCTATTGTTGTTTTTTCCCTAGAATGTGTTCATGCTTTTGTGTCTGCCATCAAAGAAATATATTTTTTGGTTAGAAATATATAGATTATTAAGTTTTTTTTTTAATTTAGCTAACTATATTTTGCCATATTACATTTTTAAAATTTAAAACTTTAAACTAGGTATTGCTATGGTTGAATGTGTCCCCCAAAAGTTTCTCTGTTGAAAAATTATTTCCCAATGCAAGTGTTGAGAGGAGAAACTTTAAGAGGTGATTAGGTCATGAGGACTTTCCTGTCCCAAATAGATTAATGTTGTCACAGGAGTTGTTTTGTTATCACAAGAGTAGGTTTGTTATAGAAGTGAGTTCATCCCTCTTTCGCTCTCTCATACATGCTATTTTGCCCTTTTGCCTTCTGCCATGGGATGACACAGAAAGAAGTCCCTTATAAGATGTGGCCCCTTGATCCTAGTCTGCAGAACCGTGAGCTAAATAAATTTCTTGTCTTTATAAATTACTCTCAAGTATTCTGTTATAGCTACAGAAAACAGACTAAGAAGAACTGGTACCAAGAAGCAGGGCTGTTGCAATAACAAATATCTGAAAATGTGAAAGCAGCTTTGGGACTGGGTAATGCATACAGGCTGGAAGAATTTGGAGGAGCAGGCTAGAAAAAGCCTAGATTTCTGTAAACAAAAAGTTAAGGGTGATTCTGGTGAGGGCTCAGAAAAAAAAAAAAGCTACAGAAAAACATCTGAGACTTATTAGAGAATACATAAGTAGTTGTGATCAGAATGTTGGTAAAAATATGGATGGTAAAGGCAATTCTATTGAGGTCTTGGGTGGAAAAGAGGAATGTCCTATCAGAAACTGGAGTAACGGGCCGGCCCAGTGGCTCACTGCTACAGTGCGCCGCTTGGGAGCGCGGTGGCGCTCCCGCTGAGGGTTCGGATCCCACATACAGACCGGTTCCCGCTCACTGGCTGAGCGAGGGGCGGGCACAGCACCGAGGGTTGCGATCCCATTGCCAGTCCCGGTCCGGTACGGGTGCGACACTGAGGGTTGCGGTCCGTTGCCGGACACGAAAAAAGACAAAAAAAGGAAAAAAAAAAAAAAAAGAAACTGGAGTAAAAGCCATTCTTGTTATAAAATGGCAAAATGCTTGACTAAATTGTGCCCATGCCCTAGGACTCTAAGGAACATGTAATTTAAGAGCAATGAACCAGGATATCTGGCAAAAGAAATATCTAAACAGTAAAGTTTTCAAAATGCTTCCTGGCTTCTAAGTAAAATGAGAAAAGAGAGAAATTATCTAAAGATAGAATTTATAATTAAAAGAAAAGCAAAATAAAAAGACTTGAAAAACTCTCAGATTGGCCATGTAAATAACAAAAAGCATGGTCAGGAGAGCATACTAACAGTGTGGCCAAATGATCTTTTGCTAAAGACATTAATATTAATAGAAGGAAGCCATGTTCTATTTATCAAGACAATGGACGAATGATCCCAAAGACATTTACAGGTTTTTCAGGCAAGCTAGGAGGTCAAAGTTTCCAGAGAAGCACCCATGGGACCTCAGCTTATGCTGTCCAGCAGTGCTTCGGGACTGCTCCTTATATCCTAGGTCAGCACTCTTTGACTGCCCCAGCTATGGCTCAAGCAGACCCACTGTGGCTCATAGCCCTGGAGGACACAAGTGGTGGGGCTATGGAAACCTCCACCTAGATTTCAAAAAATGTATTAGACAGCCTGGGGACTCAGTCAGAGACTTTTTGCAGAGGTGAAGCCACAGCACAGAACCACTACTAAGGCAATGCCAAGCAGAAATGTGGAGTTGGAGCTGCCAAAGAGTCCACATAGGCAATACCTAGTGGAGGCATAGAAACAAGCCCACCTCCAAAACTCCAGAACTGTAGAACTACCAGCTTACAACTTCAGCCTGGGAAAGGTACAGGCATAAGACTCCAATCTATGACAGCTTCTGGGCAGACTGAGCCCATCAAAGCCATATGGGTGGGGCTGCCTGAGGCGTTGGGATCCCAATGCCTGTCCCAGTGTGACCAAGATGCAGGACATGGTATCAAACAAGATTGTTCTGCTGTCTTAAGATTTCATATCATTTTTCATTTTCCCTCAGGTTTTGAATTTATTTGTTACCAATTACCCCTTCCTTCTTGCCCATTTCTCCCTTCTGAACTGAGAATGCCCATCTAATGTCTATCCCACCACTGTATATTGGAAGTAGGTAACTTGTTTAATTTCAGAGGCTCATAACTGGAGGGAAATTTGCCTCAGCATAAATTGTGCCTGAGTCTCACCCATACTGATTCAGACAAGACCCTGGACTTCGGACTTTTGATTTGGCACTCCAAGAAGTTAAGATCTTTGGGGCTATTGGAATGGAATGAATGTATTTTGCATTTGAGAAAAACATGAATTTTGGGTGTCAGAGGCAAAATGTTATGGTTTAAATGTATCCCCCAAAGTTCATGTACTGGAAACTTAATCCCCAATGAAACAGTTTTGAGATGTGGGGCCTTTAAGAGGTGATTAGATTAATGTCATTATCACGGAAATGGGTTTGTTATTGCAAGAGTGGATTTGCTGTAAAAGCAAGTTCTGCCCTCCCTTGCTCTCTCTTATGCACTCTCTTGCCCTTCTGCCTTCTGCCATGGTCTGAGGCAACAAGAGGCCCTCACCAAATGTGGCCCCTTTATCTGGACTTCCCAGCCTCCAGAACTCTGAGTCAAATACACTTATTTTCTTTATAAGTTACACAGTCTTAGGTATTTTGTTATAGCAGCAGAAAACAAAGGCATCAATTAGTCTTGATGAAAATTTAAATAATTCAGTTTTTCTCTTTCACTGAAGAATGCTGCTTCCTGAGAATTTTGGTCAGCACCATGCTCAGCCAGTGAGCGAACCGGCCATCCCTATATGGGATCCGAACCCGGGGCCTTGGTGTTATCAGCACCGCACTCTCCCGAGGGAGCCACGGGCCAGCCCCCTGAGAATTTTTGAAAGAACTAAAATGTCTTATCCATTGATGACCCAGAATAATCCCAAGTTGAACAGATATTGTTGGACTCTGCCCAGGAGTCTCTAACTCTTTCACAGAAATAAACTTCTGATGGTACATGAAAGAGGAATTAGAGACTAAGCATTATTGTAAAACTGAGAAGATTTACAAAAGAATATAACATTCCTTACTCCCATCTTGAATAGAAGATTGGTTGGGTTTCTTTATATTATCTCAGTCTCAACAAGATCTCTATTTACATTTCTGAAACTTAAACATAAACTTGTTTTGTATTTTAGTAAAAATAAAATCTCACAATGAAACGAAGGACATAATCTTTGTCAAGTCACTACTGAGAGAAATCAAAATTTAATTTATGCCAGAAACCAAAGTCCAGGCATGGTTGTATCATAAATACTACTGGCAGTAATAATCAGACTACAGGTTATCCTGATGATCCTGAGCATGCACTTATTTATAATCCAGTCTCCTGATTCTTGAACTTCATGAACATTTTTATAATTTAAAACATAGAAGTCCTACCCACAGCAAAGAAAATATTAAGTAATCCAGTGAACGAGACAGAGATTCTGATTTTAAACTTATGAATACGTTCATGTGCAGACCTCTATTCAAACCTCTTATAATTTCTGAGATCTGCAAAACAAACAAAAAAATGTATGTGTGAATTTTTTCTTTGACATCCTTAACAATTGCCTTCAACTGCTCTGAAGTTTAGAGGCTAGTAAGTGGTCCCTTATTTATCCTGATGCCAAAATGAAATATTTCCATAATGTCTCAGTAGCTGTTGTCTTTCTAATTCTCCAGACTATGTTCCAACTCAAACTATATAAAACTTGCATGGTGTGCTTTGTGTATTTACTGTTTATCATATGATTTTCTAAGGAAGAAAAGACTTTATTACTTATAACAAATAACGAGAACACTGAGGATGGCCACAAAGCAATGTCTCCTTGAATTAAAAAAAAAGGTGTTGTCTTATATGGCCAAAGTTCCTGGCTAACTTCCCACCCAAGTTCTCATTGAGGGCTTATGTAAAGGAAGGATACAAACTTGTTCAATTTTGATTAGTTGGCTATGGGACGTAGATCATTGGTCAGTTCTAAAAACAAATTTGCCCTTGGGCCCAGGAAAGAATGTGACCTTTGGACAACAACAGGACTTTAAGAAGTTGTCACACAGGCTAAACCTGGAGCCCTTGGCTAGTACAGGTTACAGCCAATAGGTAGCAAAGTGAGACTTCCCTTCAGTGGTTGACTCATGACATAAAATAGGGACAGGTACATTGTGGAAGTCCTGGCTCCTCCTTGAACAGAAACTTAGCATTAAAATGAGGCAAGTGCACCAAAGTTTATCTCTGAGGCCCATATTTCAGTTTCAGCCGGTATAATACGAGGATAGTCTGCTATCTAATTTAACATATAATTTGAACATCCATTAAATGAGAGATGGGATAGATATATTAGAGATGATACATATTTAATGTAATATAAAATTTAACTATAATTTATATTTAATAAAAGTAAATAGGAGACTTTTGAAAAGACTATATAAAATAGAAATTATCATCTGAATTTATTTTTATGTAAAATAATATATGTATATTATAGAAAATGGGGTAGCTACAAAAAAACTGAAAGAAAAAATTTGAAAGCACCCAAACAGACAAACTCTTCCCACTTTGGTGTGGTGGGACAAAAGTTGTTATTATTTTATTTTTCAAGTCATAAATCTATATGAGGTCACCAGTATTTTCAAGTGGAAAATCAGGAGCAGTAATGTGGGCTTTGTCTGGATAATATACAGCAACATCAAAGCCCACTTTATTTTTGATGTCTGACAAAGATATTTCATATATTAGCAGTGGCACATTTTCTATTATGTTTTTAGTCATGGTTCAAGTTCTCTACTAAATGGCTTACTCTCACCACTTAGTTCTCTGTTGCACTATTGCATTTATACCACATTGTTGTTTTTCCTAACGTTAATACACAGTTTTCTACTTTTTTTATAGATATTTGAGTTTGGTTTGAAACACATTCCACTCTATTTCCTCAGAGATAAGTAGTTAATATTTTTTGTTGTTTTAGCTACTACTTCGATACTTGTTAGTGTCTTTTTAAATGTGAAAACAATTGCAGTGATAAACTATAGTTTATAAAGAATTACTTGAAATCCTTCTCTGTGTCTACGATTATGAGAGTAGAAAGCGTGAGAAATGTGAAAATGAATTTGACTTTTTTTATTTTTGTGAATTTGAATTCGGAGTTTTTTGACAAAATAATTATATAGCCATATGAGAATATTTTAGTCAAGTAGAAAACATCATAACTAACAATATGCTTTACTCTGTCAAAGCAAATAAGAAGGCCATTAGCCTGAGGTTGTCTCTGTACCTAGAGCCTTTATGCAAGCACACTGAAACTTTTGGAGGCATTTCTTGAACCTGACTTAAAAAAAGAGAGAGAGAACCAATCACAAACAGCCAGCCAGAGGATTGGTTCTATAACATAAGACCATACCCAAATAAGGCAAAGGCCTAGCTGCAGCCAGCAAGTAATTCTTTCTTTTACTTCTGTGTTCAGTCTAGGAAACCTCCCTGCTCATACTGCTGAAGCAGAGCTCTCTAAACCTCTTCCTGTTTTGAGTGCTGCTGGATTCATAAATTGATCAAACTCTGCTAAATTTATTTTGTCTAAAGTTTTTAACAACTCTCAATCCAAATATTAATATATGAACTCTTGACTGGATCAAACATTGTGCTGATGACTAATTGACCTTCAAACAGTACATAATCACTTTGATTCAGAGTTACTTCAACATCAGTGAATAATTAAATACTTTCAACTTGTAATTTGGGTCTGGAGAAATCTTTAGTTTAATTTTAAGAAGTCTGGTTTGATGGGACTTTTGATACTAATAAATCTGTAGAATCATTTCAACTTCTTTTACTCTTTTTCTGTATATTTCAAAAAGAGAAAATGCTCTTTTTACAAATTAGCTCTACTAACATCTTTGCTGAGAACTAGATTATACATCTGCTTAACATATTTCTTTCTAATGTTTCCATCCTAAATTTTCTCCTTTTTTATTTGTTTTTATCAATGATCTTAAGTTTACCTACTTTTTAATAACACTAAAGTTGGG
>NW_007739712.1:0-12289 GCF_000696425.1 Galeopterus variegatus
AATAGATTTACATTTAATTCTCTTCCAGTGTCTTTTCTTTTTAACTTACCATCTGACAGGGGATAGTTAGTATATAACCCGAAGCATATGTGGTAAGTTTGTTCTTCTCTGCCTAAATATGAGTTTAATAAAAAATAGCAGTTAAACATATGTTAAAAATGAAGCAGTACAGTTGGGGGCAAAGACTAAAAGGCAGCACAACTATTTATTAGTTGTGTTTTTCATTTTCATGTTCAGAGAATTTTAAGACCAGATTTTTTTCCCCCAAGCTGCAGCCAGATCTGCACAATTACCTACACTGTTTTGTTTTTTATTTCCTACAGATAAACACTAGATTGACAGAATTGAAGCCCATGTCTAAAGCAATGAACATCAATTAGTAACTTAATGAATTAGGATCTTTTCTGTGTGTCAGTTGTCCAGGTTAATAATGTCAAGGCTAATAATGTTTTATCTCGGGAGAGAGCTTTGGCATTACTTATAGAAATCAGTTTAAGAAAGCGTTATGTGATCTTGGCTCCCTGGATTGGATTTCAAGATCTGTGAGATCTAAACAAAGTCAGGACAAATTAGATGTTTCCATTTATCATTGTTATTAACAGCTTTATTAAGAGCATTCATCTGACTTAAAAACAATGATTAATCTTGACCTTATAGGTGTAAATAGTCCATTAATTTGCAAATTGTTCTTTCCTGTGTCATAAGGAAAGGTAGAGACATCTTTCATCTGTTGTAACTGTCTACACTAAGCCGTAGCTGTTTAAAAATAGGACTGTGCCCAGAGTGTGGTTGTTCCTTTCATTGCAGTGAAACCAGGGCTGCATGCCCTAAGCTTTCACTGAAATGTTCATTCTTCCTATAACAAATTTTTGCTCTGTGTTAATGATATCAGTGGTGTCTCTTCATACTCAGGCTTCCCCCCAAATGGGCTGCTTTATAGGGAAAGAAAGGTGGCATTGGGACAGAGAATGGGATGAAGAACACCAAGTTAACATCCTTCTTCCAAAACTATTGGCTTTGAAAACCTTTTAATACCTAAAGGAATGAATCACTAATGGTGCATAACTTTCTTTCAAATTCATATTCTAATTTGCTACTCACTGCTGTCTTGTGAAGTTAGGTAAGGTGTCTGTTTTGAACTTCACTTTAAAAAAAAAGGAAAAAGATAAGAATTCTGAGAGAATAAGTTGTTGCACGGTGCTGGCAAGTGGCTGGACCTGATTGTTTCTGTCCCTTGCCTTTCTAATCGAATTGGTACATAAGTTCCTATTCTTAGAGTTGCCCCTGGTTAGAGTTGGTAGAGATGTATGTTCCTGCAATTTATCTACCACATTTATTTTCAAGTCTTTTTCATTAGTTAAGTGAGGCTGTATGAATGCAACTTTCTAAATAACAGTCTATTTAGTTGTGGAATATTTGCCTACTGAAATCAAGTAGAAAGCATTCAAAGGTGGTAAGTCTGATATAGACAAAGGAAACTTCCATCCACATGCTAATATTTTCTTGTAGGACTTCTTCCATTTTTGCTAATGATAGCATAAATTACTTGACTGTAGCTATAAGTCACAGGTGGGAAACTTAGTTTTCCTTTTCCTTTTGTGAGTCAGATCTATTCTACCCATGAGGGTTTGACCCAATGTTAGATGTGGCCCTTGTCCTCAGAGCTGACGCATGCTCATCCTGCTCATGTGCTCTTGATCACCTGCTCTGCTAGGGACCCAGCTGACACCTGGCCTGTGGGTGCAGGTAGAATGTGGTGGGGTCTCTTGAGAGGACTAAATCAGATGTTTTTCTTTAGCTCTCTTAAGCCCAATAAAGTAAATGTTATTTTCTTGGGTCTCGTGGAGGAAAACAAATGGCCATTGGATATAGTAGGCCATGAATTCCATTTTTTTCTTTTTGTTCATTTACCCTCCCCCCCCCCCAAGAACTTTGAAATTCTTTATACCACCTTGCACATGTTTACCTAGAATTTGACATTTAAATTTTTTCATCATACATTTAAATAGTTTAATAGCAAAGGATTTAATATCTGGTGTACTGTGAATATTAACTTTTAAAAATTAAACTTCTCTATCATTTTTTAAATGTATCCAGTGAAATCTAAATACTGTTTTGAGTGAATATTTGCCATCATTTACTTTTTTAAAAATACATGAACTCTTCTTCAACACTCAGAAATGTTACATCTTTTTTTTCCTTTGAACTTGCATTTCTATTATATTTTCCTTGTGGAATTTCATCCTAATGTTACATATTTTTATGCTTAAAAGTCTTTTATTCATCATGCTATCATAGTCCTTTGCAATAAAAATGTGTTAAAATTTAAGTTTTAAAAGTCCTGAGGACAAAAAGCTCAAAGTAATAAAAAATGTCTTCTAGATTGACTTATCATTACAGTGATTTTTAGTACAAAGTTGATCAAAACAACACAAATGAGTTAAACATTTCAATAAATAATTATTAAACATAGAAGTAAAAATTTATTGGAAATACATTTCTTAATGAGATGGATGGGGCTTTATTTCCAATTAGTTCATACACCCATGGATGAATATTTGTTATTGCTAAGGGTTCAATATCAGCTGAGTGTGTATTTCTTGGGGAGTGGCATTGAAGATGGCCAAAGGTGCCAAGTGTTAAATCCGGGTCACTCTACCATTGAACCCAGCTATGGGTTCAGTATCAATTCCATCCCTCTTTTTAGTTTGTGTGATATAAATGGTGAGAAACATTATCTATTACGTTATGGGAACAGATGGAATTTTGTTAGGGCAATGTCATTTCTGTCTTCAAACTTCTGAATTATATGCCCCAAACCACCAACCACCAGCAGCAATATTTAGTGATCTATCAGTTGGCAAAATGATTAGGTTTTCCTTTGATTTTTGTGGGAAGCCAAGAATTGGAGGACACGTGGCTTCCAAAAGCATCGATTAATCATTCGAGCCATTGACTTTTTCCATGTACACCAAAAAGTGTATCACAGAGAATTTACCAAGATGTCAAAAGACTAACAATTATTTGTTCTCTTTCATTTAGTGAGATGCAGCTTAACCTGTTCTATTGAAAAAGTGTTGGTAATTTAGAATTAGTGGTAATTTCAGTATACCTTTGCCTCCAGATAATTTTTTTTATATAATTATGAAAAAATGCTTTTATTACATCCTTTAAATATATATTCATCAGACCTTGGATCTACAGAGTTAGTTCATTTAGGGCATAGAAAATATGCCTTAATTGTCCAGCCAAGTCTGATTTATTTTGTGTCAGAGAAGTTTGACTTCATTTTTCAATATGTTAATATGCATTCCTGTGACAACCATGATCACTTCTGAATTCGAACTTTAACATAGAATTTTACTAAAATGTAGCTATATGAGAGCAGGTTTTTTTTAATTTTTGGGGTGAGGGGATTATTCAGTAAATATTGGGGGAAGGAGGGTGGATCTATGCATTTGTGGCCTGGATGTAATGAGGCTGTGTAGCCTTCAGTAGTTCTCACTGGCTTCTCTTTGCTCTAATGGGGTCTCTGATAATAGTTGCAGGATAGAAGAGGTTGTTGTTAAGCCATAATTGTCATCATCCCCATGATCCCACTTCCCATATCTGAATCCCCAAACTGTTCAAAATAATGTATTTCTAACTCTTCACATAAGACTCCAAACCTTTCCTATCTTGGATTTATAATGTCTTGATTACAGGAGGCTTACTTTTAACCCATGTATAAAATTGGCCTTTGCTGGGACAATCCAGTGGTGTTTATAGCAATACACCACAGTAGATTTGCCATGGGTGAGAGTTATGTCATTCTGCTATAAAGAACAAGGAGGACGATTGTAAGAGGGCAGGTAAATGTATCAGCACAGCCCCTTGACTGCGGATGCATTCTCAGACAAATTTAGGAAAGAATCTTAGGGAAATTGAGATTCTGGAAATTAATTCTTTTAAAATTATCTGAGTCCATGTACTTCTAGGAAGGATTTCTGTGACACTTTCAGGGGTATGCATTTTCAGTTTGAAGACCACTATAACAGAGAAAGAAAGAAGCTCAAAGAAAACCAAAGACTGTAGTTCAAAGAGGGCTAGAATTTGGGAGTCAGTTGCATTTAGTGGGCACTGATGAGATATTCTTCAGGCAGAGTATATTTCTCCTTGATTTTGAGTTAATGTTCTTCCCAAAGACAATGAGAACTGTGTAGTATGCAGAATCTGGAGAATGCCACTCCTGAAATGCATGTTTCAGAAGACCAGCAAGAAAAGGGGAAAGAGCATTTATTGAGCACATATTGTGTGGGGGAGGTTTTACATGACTTATCACATTTACCTTTCACTTTATAGAGTTGAGTAACCTTTCCCAGGCCACGTGATCAATAATTGGCTGTGCCTGGCTCCAGAGTCCATCTGGGGAAAATGTCTGTTAGCTACTTTCTCCCTCTTCTTGACACTTGCTGAGTCCCAATGACTCAGAAGATAATCCTAGTCAGAATAACATCTCAAAAGAGCATTTTTTTTTCTTAGTTGCAAAAGGAATACATAGCTATTGTGGAAATTATGAAAAACACAGCAAAGCACAAAGCAATAAACAAATATCATCTCTAAGCCTCTCACTGAGAGATGACTCTGAACATTTTAGAGTATATATACACACACATAATATACACATATAGATATACACATATATATATATATATATATATATATCCATGAGTTAGGACACATGTACACATGTACACACGTGTACACTCTCATACTCATGGCAAAGAGAGTAAGTTTGTATGCTTTAGACCAGACCACATCTGGGTTTAAATTTCCATTTCCCCATTTTCCAGTTTCTTCATTGTGAAGCCATAATAATATACATTCTCCACTGGGTGGTTGTAAGTGTTAAATAAGATAAGGCAAGAACACTTAGCTAAATGCTTAGAATACAGTAAGCATTGTATAGATATAGATAATAGAGATAGGTACATACATAGATAGAGCTATATATCTTTCAAGTTTTGTTTTTATGTTAGCAACATTTCCTGAGCATTTACCCATTTCATTAGTTGTGCATTACTCTAAGCATGGCTTTTAATCATATCCATTGTATGAATGTAAAACAATTGACTTAACCAATTGTCTCATTTGGGGACACTCAGGTTGTTTCCAGCAATTTGCTATTCTAAACAACACTGTGATGAACATCCTGTGGCATATGCCCTGTACAATAAACTGCTAAAGATGGAATTGCTGCACTGGAATCTACAGTTTTAAGGCATCTGCAACATGTTGCCTAATTTAACTCCAGAAAGACTCTACTAATTTATATTCCAACTCTGAATAGACATGAGAGTGCCTGTTTGCATAAACCTTCATCAACACTGGTATTATCTTTCTTTTTCATCTTTGCTAATTGGATAAGTTTTAAAAAGTGTAACACATTTTAGTTTGCATTTCTTTGATTATAAGTGAGGTTTGACATTCTTTTTCATTTCTTTAGACTTAAAAAAAATCTAACAGTGAGAATGTGTGCAGGTGTTTGTTCTTCTTATGTTGCTTAGTGTTATTTACTCCCAGTCCCACGTCTGTATCCATCTCTTTTCTGTAGGAGGCAGAAAATTAAAGTTCAGCTTTCCTAGAGCTGGTGTGTATGCATAAGAGGTTTAATCAATAACTGACAGAGGAAGTGGGGGTTCAGAGTGCCCTCCCAAGTCTCTGTGGAGTCTTTCTCTTTGAATCTGGCTGCTGCTTCTCTGACAGGTGTACTTCGTAGCTCTGGGGACCTGGCCCAGACAGCCCTCAGCTCTCACTCTGCCCGGTGTGCCTTGGGACTATGGACGTTGCAGAAATACATATGGCCTGGAGAATGCAAAAGGTCACAGGCTTATTTTTAAATGGAAAAAATAAGATTTCATTTTAAGCATAAAGAATCCTGTAATAGGATGCTCCCTCTCGCTGTGTTATTTGTATTCTAGGTATTAATTAGTTCCCTCCCCTTCTCTCTCTCTCTCTCTCTATTTCTCTCTCTCTCTTCCTCCTTCCGCCTGCCCTTCCTCCCTTCCTTTAGCAAACTATACATTTCCAGGACGAGGAATAAGTGCTGTCAATAAAGAAAGCAAATGCATAACAAAGAATTTAAATAAAAGAAGAAAATGTCCCAAACCTAGAAAATCTTCGTTTGCAAATTGACAGAGTGAGAAGGATTTTTCTCACTTTGCAAGACACTGAAACCTCCTCTTGTCTGAGTTCCCTTCACTCTGGGATCTGCAGTGGTTGACACAGCTCCCTGTTGCTTCTCTTCAGTCCCTCCACAATGGGATCTTGTTCTGTTCCCCAAACTTTTTTTTTTTAACCACAAGAGAAGATTTTGAAAGAGTCTGAGTGTGTGAAAGAGACAGAGACGGAGAGAGGGAGAAACAGCAAGGTCTGCAAGGCCCATGCCTTTCTCCTCCCAGTTCTCCCTGCTCCACATCCTTCCCAACAGGAAAAGCGCGAGGCCTCCGTAGCCACTTCTGAAATGAATCAAAGCTATTATCTGCACCTTTTCTCACCTTTCGGCCATTTCTTTCTTTTTCTAAAAGCAGCCTGGTATAAAGATAATTTTTTCCTGCAAGCTGATTCTGTGCTCCCACCCCCATGCCTGGCCCTATTTTGCATTTCATAGTGGAAAGACATGAAATAAACTTTAAAACTTACTTGGTTAAATAATCACAGAGACACACAAGCCCACATGGTCAGTATGACCACAATGAACATCTGAAGGCGTCTAAGATAAATCTGGTTTGTCTGTGAATTTCAAAAGTTTGCATCTCCCAGCTGGAATCCTCAAGTGGGCCTGCATTCATATATATTCAATACAAGCATAAACAGGATCCTAATTAATGAGATTGTTAATTCTTCTTGCCAGCTGGGGACAAAAACCATTGTTTAGTCTCTAGCCATTGCGTGTGTGTGAATTTGGAACCCCCAGATTCCAAATCACTGGATCAGCAAATTATATAGTCTCAAGATTTCTAGAAGGTATAGATACTTACTTGCTTTTAATGGTTAGTAATTAGAAACAACCTTTTTTTTGTCTGTATACTATGTAGCCTATCATAATAGATGCATAGATTGAAACAGACTATTAGATATTTACATCCTTGAGTTTTCAAGTGACTTATGGAAAACCAGTTTTGTGACATCAGTAAATTTGTGTTATTTATATTGCCTGGCTGGAAGCATCTAATAACTCCTTTTCAAATTGGGGCATCAGCTCCATGAATGAAAGGATCACTTTGCAGAGTTTAAACCCTAAAGTAGCATCATTCATGAGAATGAGTTGCTTGCAGAGATCAGCTTTCTGACTAGATGATGCTATGGATAAAATAAGAAGTAGGCCGACTAGTTCCTAAATTAGAGGTAGGCTGCATTCAGAAACTGGAAGGTATTTTTTCCATATGATACAAGCCCTCTAACCTCTCTGTATGACATTGTTTTAGCACTGAGCAAGGCTCCTCTAAGCCCAAGATTAAATTAGGAGAAATCCCCCTACTGCTTCTACTGAATTGAGTTAATGTAATGAGTTTAGTCTTAAATTAAACAAAATGAAACTTGCTATGTGGAAGAAATATGGCTGATATCACAGTGTAATGTTGTTCCTTCCTTCCTACCTTGCTTCTGTGTTACTTAGTGGTGGATTTATTGGCTCAGATGCTACAACTCTGACACAGACTCCATGTCCCTTGGGAGATGAGAGCTGACAGTCAAGGTTGGTGCATGAAGCAGAAAGGGACTTAAACCTTATAGGGTGGTAAGATGCTGTGGCCAGCCTTCCCGTGACTCACTCCTCTTTCATAGGCACAGGTACTGCTATAATGTGGACATGGTTTCTGTTTCCCCTCCTATTGCTACTATTAAAAGACAAGGATGAAGCTGGTCAACCCACCTCAACAGCCCAGCAGAGAAAGGAGCTCACTGGGTGGCTGCCAGCTCTGCAGCTGCCCCTTGCCCATGGGTGGCCTCTGTAGGCTCCACCTGTTTGAAGTTTGCCATCTCAACTCTAGAACCCGCACCCTTCCCTGTTGACTACATGGTCTGACTCTTGCCGGGACCGTTGCACGGGTAGGTCTTTCCTGCCATTCTGTTCTTGGTTTAAATATCACATCCTCAGAGAGTGCTTTTTTCCTCTGCCACATACAAGTAGCCCCTCAGTCACTCTGTCATATTCCCTGGTTTTACTTTTGTCATATTTCACACCACCAAGTGTTTCTTCATCATTATCTTGTGTTTTTACAGTGGCTCACTCCTCCTACTAGAAAGTAAACTCTATCAGGGCAGGTACCTCGTTGGCTTCTCCCACTGAATTCCACAATCTCTAGAACAGAGTAGACACTCAAAGATACATGTTGAAAGAGTGTCTATGTGACCTCGGGCAGACTTACTGACTCCTCTGACCTTTTAGATTGCTTGCTTGTGATGGTAGAAATAATAAATTCCCATCTCCCAGTCGCACTGTGATGTTTAAATTCATTGCAAGTAAACTTGCTTAGTACCATGTTAGTTTCCTCCTNGACAAGGATGAAGCTGGTCAACCCACCTCAACAGCCCAGCAGAGAAAGGAGCTCACTGGGTAGAAATAATAAATTCCCATCTCCCAGTGGCACTGTGATGTTTAAATTCATTGCAAGTAAACTTGCTTAGTACCATGTTAGTTTCCTCCTTTTGACTCTAAAATTTCAGCTTCAAATGCTTTGTCTACCTCGAAGCCCATTCCTTACTCAGCCAGGAAGCAGTTATGTGGTTGATGTTTCCAAACGGGAAGCTTAGCTCTAAGTTGAGCTATCAATGACTTTTCTATAGCCCACTCTTCCCCACCTACGGGGATTTGTAATTCATTTTGAAAAGCATCGTTTCCTCCAACAGACCACAGATTGGTAAGTATCGTCTTTATCGCAGACATGATGGACAGAGTGACAAGACTGCCATCAGTGATAAAGCAGGCCAGAATCAATGCTGGAAGGACCCTCGAAAAACCATTGGGTTGGACGTTTGTTATTAAGGAAATTTGAGATGGTGTGTCCTCCACCACCTACTTGATACTTTTATTAACCTCCTCAGTTGAGTTTTTTTTTTTTTTTTAGTTTGTTTTCAATTAATAGATCATCTGGAGTTGGAGGAATCTTAGAAATCATTTGCTGCAAACTTCTTGTCTTAACAGATGAAGAAACTGAGGCCTGTAGGGGATAAGGTACTTACCCAAGGTTTCCTCACTTGTTAGTGACAAGCAGGGTCTATCCAGGTCCCCTGACTCCCTGGCTGATCACTTCCCTCTTGGCTGGCCTCCCTCCCACAATGCCCACCTGAATTTCTCCTGTTTTCCTTTAATTTTCCTAAAGCCTCTTATAAAATTCAGTCATGTACTTGATGGTAAAAATTAAGTTGCCTTTTTTCTTTTCTTCTGAAGTCAAAACCACCCTAATTCCACTAACCTTTCCTTACCAGATCTATTTTCCATGTAGTTAGTGGCTTCTGATCCTCTTGTTAGATCCCCTTTACCCTCTTTGTCCCTCCTTGAGGGCAGCGGCTGGCCACTGCCTCTCCCTGCTCTCCCGATCATGTGGCCTGGACAGGTGCTCCTTGCCTGGGAGCCTCTGATCCTGGCTGTCCCTTGACTTCAAAGCTCTCTCACCAGTGGAATTCATGATCAGTTTCAATTGTGGAATGTTCACTTTGCATCTGATACCCTTCCCAGTCTTTGTGCCTCTCATCTTTTACATTAGTTGGCTGGTCAGAAAGATAATTTGTGCTCAGGCCTTAAAATATGTATATTTAGTGCCTTAAAACGTCCAGTTAATCTTAGGTAAACCTGTAAAAGCTGTATGTTAAGCTGATTAAAGTGTGATTTAGTATAATGAACACTTTTATTTCGTATAATGAACATTTTTAAAATTCTTGCCATCGTCATCAAGAAGTACTAACCATAAAATGTATTTTCCAAAAAGATCTTCTTTAGCTAATAATTTTTTTTAAAAAACTAAGTGCTAAGTATATCCTATAATTTTACATCTGTTAAGTGATTTGAACTGTGAAATGTTAACACTGAAAAAAAGTTTGCCTTTCCAGCTGTTGATCTGCTGTATACATTTAACGTTACTGTGCAGGAAGTCTCCCTTGCAGTCTTGAAGTAGTTCTGTTAGGATGCCTTTTTGGGGGGAAGTGGCAGATTAAATTTTTGGCTGCAATTCAGCTGTTTTCATTTTCTTATAACATATGAAGTCGGTTTAGAATTTACCCCCAGAATCTGATCTACTTGTAAATGGCCACAAGCCAGTTTTCATGGCCTTCTTTTCACAAACGGTGTGGTCTGCTTGGAAGCTTGAAAACAAAACAAAACAAACAAAAAAAAAAAAACAAGAACCCAGTAGCAAAATCTTTCCCTTCCCTTCTTGTCCACATGTACAAAGACCTGTGGATTTCCCTAACATGCTCCTGGGTCCTTTTGAAGGCTGAGCCCCCAGCATACACAGACAGAGGCACAGGAAGTCTTGATAAGACTGCAGCAAGTGGCAAAGGTGTTGTAAGCTTGGACACAGGTGTGGGAGGGAGGGGGCGTGTACACAGCCTGCCATATGATGAAGGTCATGTCTAAAATGTAGCATACCAGCTACTGTCAAACGTAAAAAGATTTCCCCATGTGAAATGAAGATACAAGTTATTTTATTTGGCCTCAAAGGTAAGCTAATGTCCATGAATCCTCAAAGGTAAGCTAATATCCATGAATATAAGCTACCAGGAGACAGATTTTTAGCTCTATGTAGGGAAGACATCCTCTAAAAGTCTGGGACGCCTGTGCTGGAATGAGCTTAGTGGTAGTGAGCTCCCTGTCACAGGTCATTTGGGGACCCCATGTTTACATGGGCTCTGGCTGTGTTTCAGGAGCCCACATGCAATGAGATTAATTTTTATCAAACAGTGATGATTTTTAACTGCTCAGTAAACTGTTCCTCAATTTTAATTATTTTCTATGCCAGGAGTCCATAGAAGATTTAATTTCAAAAGGAAATCCACTGTTTTAAAAAAAACACCTGATAACCATCACATTTGATGATGTTTAAGTCCTTTTCTAGCTCTGGGATGCTGTGACTGTAGCAGAATCCAGTGTGGTTGGTCATTGGGTTCCAGCTCCCCAAAACTCCCCAAAGAACCATCCTGGTTTAACTGTCCTTACCCTTCCCAAAGAGCTTGACCTCCCAGTAGATGGGGGGAGATAGTTCAGGTCTGGCCATTCTTTCTCTGAGCTGCCTTTGACAGTTCCTTGTCAGTTTGGTTCTCGCTCTGCAGAATGAACATTGTCGTGCCATCTCCCTGGGTGCTGAGGTATTGTTTCAAGTACGTGCAGGAGGATCTGCGCAGGGATGGTGGGTGGGCCCTGGCCAAGCTCAGAGAGACATTTGGGATCTATCAAGAGGATCACAAAGCCATCAGTTTTCAAAAGAGGCTGTCACAAATACACATGGTGAAGGTAGCTTAGGCTAAAAGGAATTGACAAAGCAAAGCAAACCCACATGGGGTTTCTGAGCTTTCCTTTGTCATTTTGAAGCTATTCCTGGACCACACCCATTTGGTCTCTAGGGTGGGTTCAACTGTGCTCATGGACAGTAAATCACCATCTTCGGTGTGACTGGTAGGAGTCCAAATATAACAGTGTCTGTGCGTTCTTCTCTCCATGAAGAATGTGTTGAAGACATAAGTAAGAATATTATTATTATTATTATCATTATTATTCGATTAAGCATAATAAATGGTTTCCATGAGTTATGGCTCTTTTACTTTATCACTGGAAATTCTGAAAGCCACGGAGAGAAGGATGACTTGTCCAATCACTGAAGCAAAGTCAAAGAAAACATCAAGGTCCAAATGGGAGAAAATGTGGATTTGTGGTGACAAATACCTTTCACAATCTTCTGTTCTAGGGATGAGAGGATAACAGCAAACATGATTTAGAGTTTAAAGCCATAACTGTCATACAGAAGATATACATGAGTACTTTCTAAGAAGATAAACATTACCACTTGAGTGTAACACTAGACTATCTTAATTTTTTAAAACATACTTTGTCTGAGAAGAAACCATTCTCAGGGGAAAAACATTTTTCTGAAGATATTTTTAATATTACTTAAAAATATTACTTTCTAGAAAGTTGATGATAGATATAAATATAATATTTGCATTAAAGTAGTGGTAGAGGAAGTCATTTAAAAGAAGAAAATGAAGAACTGGAAGTAGAACAGACTTGAGCACCAGAAGACTCACATTTGGCAGA
>NW_007739712.1:12643-14697 GCF_000696425.1 Galeopterus variegatus
TCTAAGAAGATAAACATTACCACTTGAGTGTAACACTAGACTATCTTAATTTTTTAAAACACACTTTATCTGGGGAAAAACATTTTTCTGAAGATGTTTTTAATATTACTTAAAAATATTACTTTCTAGAAGGTTGATGATAGATATAAATATCGTATTTGCATTAAAGTAGTGGTAGAGGAAGTCATTTAAAACAAGAAAATGAAGAACTGGAAGTAGAACAGACTTGAGCACCAGAAGACTCACATTTGGCAGAAAATAGCTGTGTGTCCACTGACAAATTGCTTTCTTCTCTGACCCTCAATTTTTATGTTGATTTAATGAAGGGGTTAGACTATATAATCCAGTGACTTTTCACCTCTGAAGTTCTATTATTCTCTTCCTGAATCAAAAAATGTTGTCATTTCATCTGCAAATCAGTGTAGTTCAAACAAACCAATTATGTTGCCTTCCCCTCCAAACCCTCAGCCAATACTCCCCACGTGAAGGCTTTTGAGACCAACTAATTCAAACACCTAAGAATTTTACTTTTGGATTATAAGAATAGCAATAACTAGTTATAACAACATCAATATATAACAATATCATCTCTTCCTCGGAAAAAAAAAAAAAAAACTTTTTGATTCATTCTGGATTTTACAGGCTCCTAAAGTGTATTTGAGGGTGCTACAGGAATTAGTTTGGATTCTTGTGAGGATATTCTATTATGTAAAGGGTAACTGATGAAGTGACACAATGTATAAATCTCCTGTGGGTTTTTACAGTAGCTGCCACTTTAATATGCTGGTGTAGACCTCAGCTTGTTACTGGAACATAAGCCCTTAAATTCCTATGTTTTTATTCAGATATAACTAACAATAACAAATGCGCAGATCTAAGTGTTCAGTTCATTGAGTTTTGACAATTGTATGCACCCATGTAACCACCACTTGAAAGAAGATATAGACCATTTCCATTCTTCTAGAAACTTCCCTTACATACGCACTTATTTTTATATCTTAGTTTCTTATTTTTGTCTTTTTAATTTAAGTGTAAAACAATGCATAAACAAGAATCACAGAAAAAGGGGACAACTTGATAAGTAATGAACTTGCATGGCTACTTACAAGAAAACTCTCTTCTCCTTGACCTTGACTCAAAATATCAATTGCTTTTCTTGAAATGAATGGCAAGATGTGCACTCTTTTTTGTGTGTTCATACTCTACGTGTGGACATAAGAATGTGTGAGTGAATATGTGTGGCGTGCTATTTGGCATTAGGGAAAATTTACAAAGAAGTCTTCACTGGCTTATAGGGGAAACCTGAGTATATTCTGCCAGGGCGTGGACAGACTGTGGTTCGATGCAGTGATTTCAACAGGAATACGCACCAGCTATTTTCTTGAGTTGGGGTCTTGAGTTGGGCCATCAGATCTGTGCTCAGACACTTGGGGACAAGAGTTCTTGTGCTGTGGGCTTTTCACCGAGTGAGCAGGAGGAAGCCCCATCAGTTTGAAGGAAGAAAGGTTGTCCATCAGGGGGAAGATGGGGAGCGGAGGAAGATCATTCTGCCAAGGTCACCTCTTTCACAACATAGATCCAGGAAGTAGAAGGTGACCTGAGATCCTGAAGGCCAAGAGGCCATGCGCGGGCTGAGAATCTCTCGGGAACTCTCGGGGAGATCAGCTGCCACACCTGAGGCAGCCCCTCATTTATCTGAGCCTCGGTACCCGGGCTGCTAACAACCAGCTCAAATTGGCTGATTTTCCACATTTGTCAGGGAGCCAGCTGCACTGGCTCAGCTGAGCATCTGCAGAAAGGAAAGCAGAGAACCAGGAAAAAAAAAAAAAGCTTTTAAGTCATTATTCTTATTCATTTCCCTATTCTCTGCCCCACCCCTCCCAGTCTCCACTGCCATGCCTCTTTCTTCTTCTTCTTCTTTTTTTAAAAATCTTTTTATAACAATCTTTTCCTTTATGTGGCGAGAGCCCTTGGCATCCTTCCAGTGACCTGTCTATAGAGAGATACTCCTCCCTTATAATTAGGCCTTTGTTACACCACTTCCTGGTTTTCTC
>NW_007739712.1:15540-17017 GCF_000696425.1 Galeopterus variegatus
ACACTTGTTAAAACGAAGATTCTTCAAAAGGGTGATAAAGTTGGCTTCCTCGAGGAAGCCTGTGAGTTCATTCACAGTGGACTTGTTGCATGGTTACAGTGGACGAGGGCCTGAAAGGACCAAAATAAGATGTGTTGAGATGTCTTCATTCTGGTCACAACCTCCCCTACAGTACTGTCCCAGCGTCCTGCCCCATTCTTGGGCCACTTCATTTCCGGATCACAGTTTCTGTATTCCACCATTCCTGGGCTATAATCTTGAATGCTTCTGGGCAGGAGGATGGGATTTCTTGTTGTCATATACTCCCGAAAGGACAGAAAGATATGGAACCCAAAGAGGCAGGGAGAACCAGAGATGGAGACAACAGGATGGGCTGATGGGCCTAGACCCTGTTCTCCTGGGGCTCATGAAACAGTAGTCAAAGGATAAGGGATGGACTCGGATTTGCTCGAGAAGTAGATCTGATTATTTCCACAATTGGTTACATTTCATTCACTCCTTAAAAAAAAATTGGTAACAGTATATATATCTACAGTCACAGCCATCACATTTGAGGGGACTCCAGTGTAACACATAAGGGTTACAATCACTGAAGTCTTTGGAATATAAAGAAGTTATGAGGGCCGTCAGGTCATCCCCATTAAGATTTGTGTCATTTGATTTTGTTCCCTTTGTTTTGAAATCTGTAATTCAAAAATAAATAAATGTCACGTGGGTTAGATAACCACACTTAGTGACCTCTCTCTAAGGTGGATTTTAGAAATAAACCTGTTTTCCCATTCCAAACTTGGACAAAACATTGGATTTTCATTTGCCCTCAGATTGATTTCCTATAAACCCAATGCATTACCAAGTGGCTCCATTGGGGTTACATCAGATGAGGGTAACACTAGGGTTTTGTACCCCGTCTCATCGGTTTTAGGATTTTTAGGTATATTTGTATTTTATTTCCTTTTGAAAATTATATGTCTAGAGAGGTATTATAGGGAAAAAGATTTTATCAATTTTTTTTTGTAGAGAGGGATGCACCACCTAAATTGCTGTTATACAAGCTTACTAGTAGCAATATTTGTAGCTGTCGGTTTAAGAATACCAAAATCTCTTCCCGATGGTTTAAGAGATCAACGTTAGATCCATTGGAAAAAAAGATTGGGCTGAATAAGAATTAAATGGGGTAGTGATTGTAAGGGCTTGTCTGTAACATGGAAGCTAGATCCCAGGTCTATAACTTAAAAGGACATTAATACTGTCATCACAATAATGTTGTAAAGATTAATGAGATCCTGTATATGAAGTACCTGATATAATCCTTGACGTATTATATCACAGACTTAGCCATTTTTCAAAGATCTGCAATGTGCTTTTTCAACTTGGAAAAGTTACCACTACCCAAATAAGAGCTTGAGCTTAACATAATGAGAACATTGTAGGCAGCCAACTGCTACCGACATTGCTAACTGATGCCAAAGACAGGTCA
>NW_007739712.1:17751-19502 GCF_000696425.1 Galeopterus variegatus
TTTTTTTTTTTCTGTAATATAGTGCATTTTGATTTCCAGACACACATCCTTGTCCTACATCTCCACAACCTCTGTGAGTAGCTCTCTGGCAAGTTCCATGGTGTCAAAGGCTTTGACTATGGGACACGGGATAACAACAGATGGTTAGATGTTTGTGGAAATAAATAGGTACCCTCTCCACAACTGCAGTGGCAGGGAGGAGTGGGAAGTGATCCCACTGCAGTGCCCCATCGAGATCTCAGCCTAATTCTCAGCTCTCACTGGGACATGAAGGAGCCCCACCCTCAGGGGATAGAAGGATCTGGTCTTGTCAGTATGTTGTTCCCATTCTTATATATGCATCCTCCAGAAGTTGAAGGTGTGTTGTCACCCTACATGACTTGTAATGGCAAATTTGTAATGCACAGGTTGCGTAGCCCTTCTGTCGTATGGCAAGTGTCGGAAGTACAGACACCCAGATTTTGCTCTGTGAACGCCAGTGCTTCTTCACATGTGGTCCCCGGACCAGCTGCATCAGCATTTCCTGGGAACTTGCTAGGAATGCAGACTCTAGAGCTCCACCGCAGGCCTCCTGAATCAGAAACTGGTGATTCCCAGCCTTCCAGGGAATTCTTATGACTGATAGAGATAGGGAATTACTGGTTTGAGCATTAAATAGTGTATAGTCTTAGGGGGAAGTGATGCCTGTGGAAAGTGGGGTGCAAAGAGATCCATGGACAAGATGAGGGGCTCAGTGAAATTCATGGCTTTTATTGGGAATTCACGTCTAAATGTAGGGCTGCCAGATAAAATACAGGATGCCGAGTTAAATTTGAATTTTAGATAAACAAGGAATCATTTTTTAGTATGAGTATGTCCCATTTGATGTCCTGTGTTTTTATTTGCTAAATCTGGCAACTCTATCTGAAAGTAAAGTGAGATAGTGTAGAAACTTGGCAGACACCACCTTAAACAAATGATCATTGTTCATGTCATCAGTAATAAGTCGTGTTAACATTACCTCCCCTCTGATAAGATGTGATGAGAAGGTACTTTACCAGTGAGGTATTTTTCTTCAGAATCCATAACCTCACTCTAGTCATGGGAAAACATCAGACAAACCCAAATCGAGAGACTCTTGATAAGTGTCAAAGTTGTACAAAACAAGGAAAGACTGAGAAACTGTCACCGACTGGAAAAAAAATAAGGAGACGTGAACGACGAAATGGAATGGGGGACTGTGGATGGAATCCTGGAAAGAAAAAATGGAAAAAGACACTAGTGGAAAAACTGGTGAAATCTGAATTAAAATCTATCCTTCAATTAATAGTAAGGTGCTAATGTTAATTTTTTAGTTTTAACAAATGTACTGCGGTTAAGTCCCATGTTAACTTTAGGGCCAGCTGGCTGAATGGTACATAGGAAGTCTGTACCATCTTTACAATTCTTCTACAGATCTAAAAATAAAAAGTTTTTTAAAAATAAGGTTGGATATACCTTAATAGTTTTGTATCACCTTCCTTTGTTTTCTTATGGAAACGCAGACGTATTTTTCTTAATGCTGAACTGTCTGAGAACATTTAGATGAATTACGAACACATGGCACATGTCTCTTCCAGCACTGCAGGGGCCAAAATCATTGAAAGGGAGTTATATTTGTCATGGACAAATGTAGCCTTTCCTTGAGCATATAATGTGTTTTGCTTGGACAGTCATGGGAATCCATGTCTACTGTATGGCTTATTCACCCCAGAGCTGATTGAGATGGATCA
>NW_007739712.1:19512-21573 GCF_000696425.1 Galeopterus variegatus
TTTACAATTCTTCTACAGATCTAAAAATAAAAAGTTTTTTAAAAATAAGGTTGGATATACCGTAATAGTTTTGTATCACCTTCCTTTGTTTTCTTATTGAAACGCAGACGTATTTTTCTTAATGCTGAACTGTCTGAGAACATTTAGATGAATTACAAACACATGGCACATGCGAGAACATTTAGATGAATTACGAACACATGGCACATGTCTCTTCCAGCACTGCAGGGGCCAAAATCATTGAAAGGGAGTTATATTTGTCATGGACAAATGTAGCCTTTCCTTGAGCATATAATGTGTTTTGCTTGGACAGTCATGGGAATCCATGTCTACTGTATGGCTTATTCACCCCAGAGCTGATTGAGATGGATCAGTGAGGAGGAGGAGGAGGAGGAGGAGAGATCAGTGGTAGGGTGGAGGTGTCAGAAGAGGATGCTAAAGGATGGCTAGTCAGGGTGTCTGGATTGTTCCAGGAACATGATGTTATATTCCCCATGTTTATAGTTCTGTCTGCAGAGTTGGGTCTATGTGAGTCCACAAGCTTGGGGACGCAACAGTAGCTTTTCAACTAAAAGATTTTTCTACAGCACCAGCTTGCAGATGGTTGAACAATTTGTTCTGGAATTAGTGGTTTTGGATAAAACCTTCTGATAGAGCCTCTACTTGCAGGCATTTGGAATTGGGCTGTTAGTTTCGTTTACTTGCCAACCGCCTTTCAGTGGTCCCTGCATCTCCTTTCGTGGGCATGTGTGTTAAATTATAAGTCCCTAAACCATAAGGACTGTGGTGTCTTCCTTCTAGAAACTGAGATGCTAAGAGCCTCTCCCCACAACAGAAGGCCTAAAGATTGCAATTAGCATCTCCATGGAGGCATACATTAACTTCATCATAGCTCAGTTCTTAACCAGAAATGAGTGTGGCCTAAATCTTGTCAACTATTTAGAACTCTGTTCTAGTCAAGTCTTTGGTTTTCCTCTTCTCTCTGTCATTCCAAACCATGGGCCTTCTCTGTGCCATTTCCTCCAGCAGGAATTCATTTTCTTCCTTGTTTGAAACTCTGGTGTTTATTAATACAATAATGTTTAAGAGCATACATTATAGTACTTATAACATTTTTATACCAATCTTTTTCACTTAACACTATTTCACATCTGCTTCTCCTTAGGTCCAAAGACTTGAATTAATTTATTCACTTACTATAATTTTCTCATTTCTTATTGTTAGATACTTAGGTTATTGCTAACATTTTACCATTTTAAATAACATTTCATATTTTTAAAACTTTACTACTTTTAACTTTTTAAAAAATCTTTTGAGCCATTTTCTTAGGAAAAGCTCTTAGATGCAGCGTTATTAGGACATAGAAACTCAAAACTTTTAGGACTTTGGGTATGTATTGCCTGTCACTTTAATTTTTGCATCTCTAAAATGGCCCAGAAATGTCCTCCGTTGTCCTACCCATCCATGCCAATCGCCTCCTGGAAAACCCACAGTGAAACTTCCCTCACCTGGTCTGAAGTTTCCAAGTAAATCCCACCTTCTTTATTCTGTCTGCAGTGTTCACTTCATTCATTCATTCATTTTCAATAGTTCCTACTTGCTTTATTGGTATTTGTTCTTTGGTCTTTGGCTAGAAGTCAGCTTTATACAGGAAGTTCTGCTCTCTTCCCACCTGCTTCCAAGAAGACAGGTGAGGTGGTTATATTTCCTGCGTGTCATCTATGTCTTCTCAACAGGGACTGGGTTTTTCATTCATTTTGTAAAAGTTTACTTTTACAGTGAGCATCCAATAATTATCAAATAAATGAAAATGAGTAAGATTTAGCTCTTGCTATTTGCTGTGTTAATACATATAACATATACATAAGGATCACCTGGGATTTAGTGACATAGAGAACAATTTTACTTAGTTGTTAGTAACTCACTTTAGCTTCATAAATCTAATGTTTGTAATTTGATTCCTGCCTGCATTGCATTTTGAGATTCCATTTATTCTAACTCCTTTATAACATCTAATGCTCAGTACCCTCAAGTACTAAGTGCATATTAAAGTAATGATCT
>NW_007739712.1:22529-23609 GCF_000696425.1 Galeopterus variegatus
GCACTCTGAGTGTATAAACTCTACATTAGGACATAATTGGAGCTTTTAAAAATAAAAGTTATATTTGATCTAACAAGATAAAGTCTGTTGCTATTGATTTGCCCGGGAAACAACAAGCTTAGATCTCAGCATGAACCAAATGAAGCTACTAGATCCATGAGTTCAAATTAGTGCTGTTAATCATATGACCTCAGGGTGTTTGAGTTGAGGTTAACAGTAATCTTTTACAAAAATAATTATTCGGTGAGTTTTTAGCCAAAGAAGCTCTCAGTGTAGTGGATAGACTATGAGGCCGGGAGCCATGTGGACTGAGTTTCGATCCTGGCTCCACCACAAATGAGCTAATGACCTGGGTATGGCTCCTGCCCTTTCTCAGCCTCAGTTTCCCCATAAAGCAGGCTTAAAGCAGCAACTCTACTCCAAGGTATATACCCAAAGGAAACACATAGGTTCACACAGAAACTTGTACAGGTATGTTTACGGCAGCATTATTTATAATAGCCAAAAAGTAGAAATAATTCAAATGTCCATCAATTGATGAATGCATACATAAATAGTGGTTTATACATGCAATGAAATATTATTCAGCCATAAAAAGGAATGAAGTATTGATACATGCTACGACTTGGGTGAATCTCAAAAAATATTATGCTAAAAGAAAGAAGAAGCCATACACAAAAGTGAATATATTATATTATTTCATTTATATGATATACCCAGAATTGGCAAATCCATTGAGGCAGAAAGTAGATTAGTGGTTACCAGGAGATGCAGAGAGAAGGGAATGGGAAGGTTTATTTAATAGGTATGAGGTGCTTTTCTTGGGTGATGAAAATGCTTTGAAACTAGAAAGAGAAGGTGGTTGCATAACATCGTGAAAACACTAAATGCCACTGAATTGTGCACTTTAAAATGGCTAATTGGCTACACCCCCCTGACATCTGCATCCATCACAGCAATGACCGAGCCACTGGTGGAAGCCCCCTGGTCTCCCCTGCTGGAATGGGGGCCTCATCCAAGCCCCTCGTCCTTCCCACTCCTCCCATCACATTTCCTTCTGCTTTCCCCTCTCCCCCTCCC
>NW_007739712.1:25184-25832 GCF_000696425.1 Galeopterus variegatus
AAATACCAATGTCTGTGCACCTGGCGTAGATACATCTAGGTCAGCCCTTTAAGATGCTAGTATCTATTAAAGCACATTGTGTACCTTGTTGAGAGTGTTACAGGTGGCCTTCAAACATCGTAGATTCTTTGGAGGGGTGGGAATGGAGGATGGACAGACACAGCTGCAGCATCTGGAACACTTCATTTAGGGCATGCATTTGCCAAGGAAGCAGCGAGTCCTAATTCTAATAGTTTAGCAACAGTGGATTTGCCATGGTCGATGGGCTGTTTGTCAGTGAGGCAAGTGTTCTGCCTTTGGCTATGACTTTTATATATTCTTTCCAATGGATGCAGAACAACAGAACAACAAAAATCCCCAAACAGTACACTCACTGGTTGAAAAATAGGCATTTCCTGAGCCGAATGAAGGTAATTGCCTTCTGACCTACGAGGTGAGCAGTTCATTTCCAGAAGCATCAAATGCGACTCCCTTGCTATTAGCATGCTATGACTGATTGTGGCTATGTGTGCTCCTGATTTTCCACCCCAAGGGGAATTAATATTTCTACCTGTTTCTGGAAACAGGTAATCTATCACTTCCCTCTCTCAACCCTCCTTCTGACCCCACCAGTCCTGCTTGGGGGTTCTCTCTGCTACCTTGTTCTCA
>NW_007739712.1:26502-27374 GCF_000696425.1 Galeopterus variegatus
CCATCTGGAAGTCTCAGCTTCTTAGGGACTGGGAATCTTCATCTCTAAGTTTAAGTGACTTAATTTGGATTAGTCATGGTGCTATCTAGTTCCCACAGCCTTCAAATACTGTAGAGGCTTTACTTTAAAGCTTTATGTAAACTCTTGATTTTAGAGAACTCCTTGATTTAAATAAACCATGTGAGGATGAGCTCCTTGCCTAGCCTCAGCATGAAATTAACTTTTCATATAGGAGAAAAATGTGCCTTCACCCATTTCCAAACAGAATTATGGTTTTTGAAAATACAGGTACTAACATTTAAGAAGGATTTTGTTCTTCTCAATTTGGATCAGATATTCTGATTACTCTCCGTTCCAAGCATTTTAATTTAGCTCTTTCTCGTAGGTGGGAACAAGCTTTTCTACCTAATTTTAAAAATGAAAAGGCACTTAATTTACATTTTGTCCTTTACTCAAAGATACTACCAGTCACACTATTTAAATTCTAAATCCCTTCTTGAAGGAACTTCAAAGCCAATGAGGAAATTAAAAGATTTTAATCCACTTCTTGATCTCACCCATCATAATGGAAAGAGATTCCTATATTCAGACAAAAGANTAGAAATAAAATACCTTGCCTTAATTTTATTAGGATTAAATCAGGGTGATATGCATACAATGGGTTCTCAAAAAATACCTTTTTCCCTTTATTCCACCTTTATCACTGCCCTTCCCCTTTCTAGACAATTCCTTCTTCTCTTGAGTGTAAAAGAAAAGTGAGACCATAGTATTTTCAACTGAAAAGTGAGTGAAAATGATGAGAGAGGGGTGCAAATACCAATGTCTGTGCACCTGGCGTAGATACATCTAGGTCAGCCCTTTAAGATGCTAGT
>NW_007739712.1:28339-29834 GCF_000696425.1 Galeopterus variegatus
GCCAAGTCCTACTTGTTCCATAAATCCTGCTCAAACCACTCTAGTCCATAGTGATGTCTCTCTCCCTCCAATCCAAACAGTAAATATAGCCCAAACCTTTCATTTCCCAAACCAAATAATGTACATTGTCTAAACTAGCACTTCTCAATCTGTAGCGAAAGACTAGTTTCTTCCCCCATTCCCCCAATACTTTCGTTAACAAAGAAAACAATCAAAATGAATTACCAGAAAAATGAAATTAAAAAAAGAGACATACCCAGTATAAGCCCAGATTTCTTATTATTAAACTCTACAGACAAAACTTTTTATTTTGGAGGGGATGTTCCCCATTGTCAAGTGCTGTAAGTTTCTAAACACTATTTTCAATTTTTATACATTACCTTAAGCCAGTAACAAGCTGACAGATCAGCTGTAGACCATGGACTGTACTCTGAGTAGCACTGGTTATTACACACAGAGCCTCATTAATTTTGCATGTGTTGCCCCTATATTGTGTAAATAGCTTGTGGACAGACATTAGATAATAGCAATTTCTGTGTGTACATCCCCCTACTCCCACCAGTAAGACTCATAAGTGGGTAACTGTCGGTAGTATTTACAGTAATGATGACAATGGTGATGATTATACTAATTTTTTAAAATAATTAAGATAATTATAGCATTATTGGTAATAGAAATGAATTGCTATTATTATTACTTTTTTTTTAATCAAAAAAACTATATCTGGAAGTCACCCTTCTTCAACCTGTTTTTACTAATGTTATACTTGAGATACTCAATAGTTTAAATCTAGTTTTTAGGGAAAGTATAATTTTTAAAATCTGAAGAAACAAACCATGTGGTTAATTACTGTTACTCAACCAGGGTGCTATATTTTCTTATAAAGTGAATTAGGAAAGAATTACTTATGAAAAAACTCTATATTTGAGCATGTTCTCCACATCTTGGTTCTTGTCCTGCAAACATATTCTCAAAAGTAGTTTTAACATTATCTCTAGTATATTTCAAACCCAGCAGTACTTTACAGTAAAAACACAGCAGAATTACAATTTTGCAGTTACATACAAATCAAAATTTATGAATTCTGCTTCTTCCCCAGAAACCCCCAATCCCCACTCCCTACCCTTCCATCTTCTTTAAGGATTATAAAGGTAGCTGGCTTCACATGAGACCCAGGAGGAGTAGAAGGTGTCTCACCTTTTTATGATGGGAGGAAAATACAAAACAACAGGTGATATCATGGGAGATAGTGGAATGTGGAATTCTAAAAGTTCACTATACTATAAAAGCAAGAAAAAAATCTGGCAATAACTATTAAAATCAACTTTTTCAGAATTCTAGAATCTAAGCCAAGGCTTGAAGTAATCCGGGGAGTGCTTATTTAAAACAAAACAAACAAACAAAAAGCCCAGCCAATTCTTAAGAAGAAGAGCAAACTTTATGGTGTCTTAATTTACCCTAATTCCATCCTCCACTTCCCAGCTCAGCAGCAGCC
>NW_007739712.1:30646-33427 GCF_000696425.1 Galeopterus variegatus
AGTTTGGTAGGAAAGGCTGTGGGAATAAGGGCTTTGAAAATCTCCTACATATTCTTGGGAATCTCAAAGGACATTCATATTCCTAGAGCTGTGCACACACTCAGGAAAGATGCAACAAAGTCCCAATCTCTTACCTCTAGCTGGACATCAGGCTATGCAGAACCAGGAGGCACAGGTGAAGGCAGAGTAGTAAACTGCCTGGCTGAGTGCTGAAGATATGCCCCACCATGCACACAGAGCTCCTTGGCTAGGAGTGGATGATTTTTTGCTATTATGGAAGATTTTGTGGAAGTAGTTCAGAAAAGTCAATAAACAAACTACAACAAGCAGTAACACCAGCAAATTCTGGAGAGGAGGGAGAATCTGACTTCCAGGGTTGCCACATTATAATATTCCAACTATCCAGTTTTCAACAACAACATCAAATTACAATGCATGCTGGAAAACATCTCTATGGCTCATACCAGGAAAACAAAAACAAAAACAAAAAATAATCAGCAGTAACTGTCTCTGAGAAAGCAAAATGTTGGATTTATTAGACAAAGTCTTTAAATCAGCTCTCTTAAATATCTTCAAAAAGCTGAAGAAAACCATGCCTAAAGAGTTAAAGTAAAATATGAGAACAATATCATACCAGATAGCAATTATCAATGAAGAGACAGAAATTATAAAAAGGAACCAAATAGAAATTCTAGAGTTGAAAAGTATAGTAACTAAAAGAAAAATTCACTAGAGGTGCTTAACAGCAGATTTGAGCAGAGCAAATAAATGATTATCAAACTTGAAATAGTTCAATTGAGATTATCCAGGCAGAGGAACAAGAAGAAAAACAATGAAGGGAAAATAACAGAGCCTAGGAGACCAGATACATCAAACGTACCAACATACCCATAAAGAGAGTCTTAAAAGGAAAGACGAGAGAGAAAAAGAGGCAGAAAGATTATATGAAGAAATAATGGTGAAACTTCCCAAATTTGATTTAAAAAACTATCAATTTACACATACACTAAGCTGAATTAACTCCATGTGAGATAAAGAAATCCAAACTGAGACACATCATAATCAAACTGTTGAACACCAGAGACAAATAGAGAATCTTGAAAGCAGCAAGAGAGAAGAAACTCATTAGATACAAGAGATCCTCAATAAGATTAACAATTGATTTCTCATTACAAACCATGGAAGCTAAAGGGAGTGGAATGACATTCAACGTGCTGAAGGAAGAATACCGTCAACCAAGAATCTGGCAAACTATGCTTCAAAAATGAAGGAGAAATTAAGAAATTTCCAGATAGATAAAAACTGAGATAGGTCATCACTAGGGGACCTCACCTACATTAAAAAAAAAAATCTCAAATCAATAACCTAACCTCTACCTTAAGTAACTAGAAAAAGAGGAGCAAACTAAATTCAAGCAGAAAGAAGAAAATAATAAAGATTAGCGTGTAGATCAATGTATTAGAGAATAGAAAACAATAGGAAAAAATCAACAAAACTAAAAGTTGGTTCTTTGAAAAAGATCAACAAAATTGACAAACCTTTAACTAGACTGATCAAGAAAAAAAAGAGAAGAATCAAATTACTAATATCAGGAATGAAAGCAAGGCATTACTACCAATTTTACAGAAATGAAAAGGGACTATAAGAGAATATAATGAGTAACTGTATGCCAACAAGCTAGATTAACCTACATGAAATGGACAAATTTCTAGAAACACAACTACCAAAACTGACTCAAGAAGAAATAGAATATATGAATAGACTTATAACCAATAAATATGAGGGTACTTCAAAAAGTTCATGGAAAGATTCGTATTATCTTTTAATTGGATTTTTCCACAAACTTTTTGAAGTACCCTTGTTCATTTAGTTAGCAATCAAAACACTTCCAACAAAGAAAGTGCAGGACTAAATGACTTCACCGAAGAATTCCATAAAACATTTAAAGAATTAGCACCAGTCCTTCTCAAAAATCTTCCCAAAAAATAGGAGAGGAGAGAACACTTTCTAACTCATTTTATGAGATCAGTATTACCTTGATGCCTAAGTCAGACAAAGACATTACAAGAAAAGAAGGCTACAGACCAATATCTCTTATGAATATAGATGCAAAAATTCTCAACAAAATACTAGCAAACAGAATCCAGCACATAGGAAGGATTGGACAACATAGCTAACAGGAATTTATCCCAGGAATACAAAGTTGGTTCAGTATGTGAAAGTCAGTAAGTGTAATACACCATTTTAGTAGAAGAATCAAGGAGAAAATTCCACATGATCATTTCAATAGATGCAGAAAAAGCATTTGACCAAATCCAACACCCTTTCATGATAAAACCATTCAACAAACTAGAAATAGAAGGGGACTTCATCAACTTGATAGAGGGTGTCTATGAAAATCCCCAAACTAACATACTTAATTGTGGAAGGCTGAAATATCAGAAAGAAGATATTTTCCTGTAATATCAGAAACAAGACATGGATGTCTCCTCTCACTACTTTATTCAAGATTGTATTGGAAATTGTAGCCGGAGTAATTAGGTAAGAAAGAGAGAAGGAGAAGGAAAAAGGGAGAGAAAGAAGTAGGGATGGGGAGAGAGAGAGAATCTAGACTCAAAGAAGAAAGTTAAAACTCTCTCTATTAGGAAATTTACATGATCTTCTAGAAAACCCTAGAGAATACACACACACACACACACACACACTCACACACACACACCATTAGAGTTAATAAATGAATTCAGTGAAGTTGCAGGATATAAGATCAATATCCCAAAACCA
>NW_007739712.1:33929-35572 GCF_000696425.1 Galeopterus variegatus
ATAAATAACTACATTGTATATTGACAAAATAAAAATAATAAAAAATAAATAAATAAATAAAATAATAAAATAGTTCAGAATAAATTTAACTAGGGAAGCGGAAGTCCTGTACATTAGAAACTGCAAAAGAGTTTTAAAAGGAATTATGTCTGTTTTTATGTATTGGAAGACAATATTTTTGAAATAGCAATACTCCTCGAATTGATATACAGATACCATGCAATTCCTATTCATTTCCAACTGCTTTTTGCAGAAACGGACAACCTGATTCTAAAATTCATATGCAAATGAAAGGGACACTGAATAGCCAAAATATTCTTGGAAAAAATGAATAAAGTTGAAGGACTCACACTTCCTGATTTCAAACTTATTTCCAACTTATTACAAAGCTACTGTAGCAATACAGGGTGGTACTAACATCCTTATCTATACAGACATACAGACCAATGAAATAGAATCTAGAGTCCAGAAATAGAGCCATACATGTATGGTCAATTGATTTTAAATAAGTGTGCCAAAGGGGAAAGAATAGTCTCAATAAATGTTGCTGGGACAACTGGATAGCCACATGCAAAAGAATGGAGTTGGACCCTTACCTTANACAGTTTGCAGCACCTCAAAAAGTTGAACATACAGCTACCATTTGACCCAGAAATTCCACTTCTAGGATATACCCAAGAGAATTAAAAACATACGTTCACATGAAAACTTGTACATGAATATTCATAGCAGCATTAATCTTAATAGTAAAAAAGTGGAAACAAACCAAATGTCTATCAACTGATGAATGGATAGGCAAAATTGGATATATCCATACACTGGACTATTATTCAGCTATAAGAAGGAATGAAATACTGAAACATGCTACAACGTGGATGAGCCTATGAAACATCAGGATGAGAAAGAATCCAGACACAAAATGGCACACGTATGTATATGAAATGTCCGAAATAGACAAAACCACAGAGACAGAAAATATATTAGCAGTTGTCAGGAGATGGAAGGAGAGGGAAATTGGGACTGTCTGCTAATAGCTACGGGCTTTCCTTTTGGGGTCATCTTCTGGAATTGGATAGTCTTGATGGTTGTACAAAACTGGAAATATACTAAAATGGAATCGAACACTTTAAAATGGTTAAAATGGTGGATTTTATATTATGAAAATTTTATCTCTATAAAAAACAGGAAAACCTTTTTNTGATGGTTGTACAAAACTGGAAATATACTAAAATGGAATCGAACACTTTAAAATGGTTAAAATGGTGGATTTTATATTATGAAAATTTTATCTCTATAAAAAACAGGAAAACCTTTTTATAGAAAAATATGTTAAAATGAATATAAATAAACATTATTTATTTGGTTTTAACATAATATTTTATTGATAAGTAGAGGATGCTTTGTTAATCTTACTGGCATTTTTTTTTAAAGACTGCAGAATACTTTACTTATTTGTATGATCTTTTAACAATAAATTGCATTTACTACCCCTTTCCCCCCTGTACCTTAAACTAAATATATAACTTTTTTTTTTTCCTTTTTTTTGTCTTTTTTCGTGTCCAGCAATGGATCGCAACCCTCAGTGTCGCACCCGCACCTCGCTCAGCCAGTGAGCGGGAACCAGTCTGTATGTGGAATCCGAA
>NW_007739712.1:36514-37231 GCF_000696425.1 Galeopterus variegatus
CCGTACCGGACCGGGACCGGCAACGGGATCGCAACCCTCGGTGTCGCACCCGCACCTCGCTCAGCCAGTGAGCGGGAACCAGTCTGTATGTGGAATCCGAACCCTCGGCAGGAGCGCCGCCTCGCTCCCAAGCGGCGCACTGTAGCAGTGCGCCACCGGGCTGGCCCTAAATATATAACTTCTGTGGACAAAAACTTCCAGACATTATGATTGTGGAAAAGTAATCTTACATTTTAATCACTGGTGGTTCCATATTTTTTCCCCTTCCCTCCAACCAATTTTGAAAACAACTTGGTAGAGTCTAGGTAACCACATACTTTATTTTCTAAACAGGACCTTTTCAGCATGAAAGTGAGTACTAACCATATGGGGTGCTACATAACAGGCATAAACTTGACTGTCCTGGGTAACCCAGGACATATGGTCACCTAAGCAGAGGAGGTATTTACTTTCAGACACACACTCATGGCTGGATACTCAATAAAAAAATACTTGGGCAGTGAGGGAGGATTGTTGCAAAGGTAATAGCTGCTGCTGCTGCTGCCATAGGTGGTGGCAGGGAACTGAGCTGACCTCGCTGCTAAACATGAAGAACTGGCTCTAGGAGAGCCACCTGTAATCCCCACTCAGGGACAGGATTTCAGTGAAGGGTGGGGGTCTTCTGATGGCTTAAATGAGTCTGTCCCAAGGTCTCCTCCTGAGATTATTACCACCTTT
>NW_007739712.1:38919-46033 GCF_000696425.1 Galeopterus variegatus
GGGCATGTGGGAATCAGGTTCTCTGCAGTCTGGTGCCCGCCCACCTTTCTAGCCTGTACCTCTCCAGGCCCACATGTGTCCACTGAGTCCAGCTGGACAGCACTGCTTGCCTTTCCCCAGATGTGCCAGACTTTCACCATCCTCTTTCTAAGGCCCATAACAGCCACCTCCACTTCTTCCCTGGCTGAATCTTTGCAAATCTCAAACTAGCCGTTCATGAAAGTGTGCCTGATACCTTGGTCCCCTCGCCCCAGGCTGGGACTGGAGGCTATTCTAGGATGATACCAGGCCCTGGCATTTAAATAGCCTGATCTATGGGTTCCTGCCCCTTCCACAGAGACCTGCAAAGAGGAAGCTTAGTGCACGTGGACTGAATGAGACCTCTAGAGGGCTGAAGCCCCAAAGCATATTTTTTATATATTTTGACTCATAATGGTCCTGATAACTCAGGCACTGCAAGGGTTAAGCGCAGAGTGAATGACTTCCATTCTCACCCCAGGGGGTAGTCATGCTTTCTTTAGCAGGGCTTCGTGGTATTTGAGAATGACCTGGTTGACTGTGTAAAGGGGAGAGGCAGGGGAGGCAAGGACTTTTCCCAGTGTATAGACAAGGAACCCGAACCCAAGAGGTTAAACAAGTCGACTAAAATGAGCTGGCTAAAGGTTGCTGGTGGAGAGCGCTGCTCTGGGGTTGAGGCGCAGGCAGTCTCCGCACTTCCTACCACACCTCCTAGTAAGAGCCTGCAAGGCCGTGAAGTAACCCAAGCTCATTAGAGGATTCAGGGATGGCTTATGGAGTTCAACCCCAGGAGAATTTGATGCTCCTTAATGGGCTCCATGGGGGTGGGGTGGAGGCTGGGGCGTCCACCCTCCTGAGTCCTCCACAGACTTTCTCCAGATTAGTTTTCATCTGCTGACTTACTCCCAGGATTCAAGCAGCAGCACATTAACTAATGAAGTCAATTAAAAGAGGTGCAATGTCCTGCAACTCAGGTATGGATTAGGGACAAAAGGTTTGAACCATGTGAAAAGGTGACAATGTGCTAAAAATAAGCCCCAGTATACGGTGATCCTCCCTCGGCTATTTGCTAATAGGGATTCCAGGTGTGGAAGTGTCTAATCGGCCAGTCCAGAGGCAGCGTTTCACATTTGTAACCCACAGTTACAGAACGGAGTGCTTGCAGGAAGCCCGATTGAGCTGCCAGCAGTTCCCAGGCCCTCAGTGCCAAGGTGACTCTTCTCTTTGTTCATCTTGAGGCTCGGCCCTGACAGCATCACCTGCTCCCTGGGTCCGGCTACAAGGGTCTTGAGGGCAACTTCTGTTGTAAGCTGAATACTGTTAACAGCTGGGATGTGCCATCTGTCAGAGGTCACGGCTGTTACAAGTTTCAGAGTGAACATTTTTAGAAGAAGGTGAGACAGGAGAACTACTGCAGGCTGTGCTTTGACAAAGACTGCACACTTGAAAAATCAGAGCATTTTCAGAGCAGCGGGCTAAGGCTGCCCAGCCACCCTGCTGGACCCTCACAAACCCTTTAAGCTCAGACAGAGCCCACTGGGTGGTAGGGAAATTGGGCAGGTGGCAGGAAAAAGTTAGTGGCTCCCGAATCAGGAGACAAGAGCTTGAAGCCTGTTCATCCAACAAGGAGCTGTGTCATGTTAGGGAAGTAATGTGACCTCTCTGTGTCTCACTTGTGGGGGCTCAAGTGAGGGTTCTCATAGACCTCTCTTTGATATTCAGTGAACCTGTGACTCTAAGTTCATGTTTCAGTATCTTGCACATTCCTTTCCAGACACTCCCTACCTCTTTCATCAATGTTTCCACCCATCAAAATGTATGGGGTTTTATAATTTGTCCTCCTATGCCTAGCTGCCCAAACTACCTCCACTTTTCATTCTAATCCTGGGTTTTCCATGTATCGTGAGATGATTTAGCAAAGCTGCTTCCTTTCTCTCTCTCTCTGTTTCTGTGCTTCTTAATTAAAATAGGACCATATCTATTAACTGGAGAGAAGGGGATTCTTGAATGAATGCTGGTCAGGTATGCTGGATTATCCTCAGATCAGAGGATAATAATAATAGCAATCAGTAATAAGAACAAAGATATGAAGAGAATTTACCCTGTGCCAGGCCCTGTGCTGAGGATTAACGTGCTTTACAACATTTAAATATCTCAAAACCCTATGAAGTAAGTAATATTATTATTGCCATTTTACAGATGATGAAACTGAGTTTAGAGAGATTAAATGATTTTCTTGAGGTCACGCAGCCAGTAAGTATTGGAGCAGCATTTGAATCCAGACTATACACTGCGAGACTTTATTTTTCCCTGAAAGATTGACTAGAGAAATTCTAGACTTTGACTTTAAAGCAGTGACACACACACACACACACACACACACAAGTTTCATATCTTAGCCCCAGTCTACTTTTTATGCTGTTATTGTTGTTATTTTGACTTCGAGTGGTATTATTATTCCTTGTACTCACATATCTTTTCACCAGGCTTGACTTCAAGTGGCTTTTAGCTATTTCCAATATGCAAATCCAATCTACCATTAAAGGAAGGATTTGCCACTATTCAACTGGTCTGACTGACTATATGTTTTCTTCCACCCCACTATTCCAGTGACTTACAAAATATTTTAGCAGTAGAGCCATTTTTATTTCCTACTGAAATCTTTTAGGGAGGCCTAATTTGTAAGGCAGACGAAAGCAGAACTTCTGTGTTCAAAGCTTGAATGAGAGGCAGGTCCCCGTCCACTCTCTTCTGACATGGCTTCTTGGCCTAGAGGCCTAGAAAGCCAAGAAAGCTTCAGGTTCCAGGGAACACAGTTTGGAAACCACTGCCCTGGCCTAGGCTTCCCAGTGGTGAGAGGGCCAGTGTCAGGAGTTCGCCCTCTCTCTGGTCCAGCATGAGCATGTTCTGTCTGTGAATTGAAGGGACGTACTCATCTCTCCTAAATATCCTTACTGGCCATGAGAACGGAGAATGTGACTCCATAGTGAACACTTCCTCAGAGTCAAATCCACCATTCATCTCTGTAGAAAAGCTTTAAGAGGTTTACAGAAATACTTTAAGGAGGGAAGAAGAGGGAGGTTGGTGGCTATAAATAGAAAGGCTAGTTCTAAGGTCAAGAATGATAAAGGGGGAGAGAAAAAATATAAGGATTGCAATGGAACAAAGGAAATAAATACGAAGATATTAAGAAAAATCATATGGAGTGAGGATTTCCAGCAGAAAGGGAAAAGCACAATGTGTCCAGATCCCAGGCTGTGTGTCGGACATCTGCTGTGTTCTTCTTTTGCCCAGCTTCCCACTGCAGGCAGGGACAGGCAGGACTGGGAGGCATAAGTGTGCTGTGCTAGGCCTGGAGACACCAGCAAGGACCCATGAGATAGGAAGCCCTCCCTTAGGAATTCACTGTCTAGCAGGGAGCATACTCAAAAACTCTAAATCAAAGAGGAAATCAAAAAAAGCAGCAATGGAGATATAAATGGAGTGTTAGGGGAGACAGAAGAGGGTCACTTCTGTGAAAATATCCAGGCCAAACCTAAGTTTCCTCTAATGCATTGCAATGTTTTCAGTGCTTAAATATGGACTTCAGGTGAAATTTTGAACTCTTCAGATTTTATCTTATCAAGCTCATTTGACTCCCTCATCCTTGCTTAATTCTCCCCCAAAAAGAAGAAATTAATTCTCTGTTTATATCCCCAAAGGAGGGATAAAATTATGACTGTGCTTTTTTGCAACGTGTGTCCGTTGAACCCTTGGTTTAAGTCATGCGTTGGGAAAATAGAATAGTTTAGTCAGGTCCCTTGCCTCAGGTCTGGCTGGGGGTGGCACAGCATTCTTTGTGGGCAGGTTGTGTGTGTGTGGAGTTAGTGCGCCTGCAGGGCGCCGCCACCTTGGCTGGAGTTTACTACCTCGGCCGCCGCAGGTGGCCATGCTTTCCAACCTACAACTTCCAAGGACCTGTTTGCCAGTTACCTAGCTCACAGACCTGCATGTAAGGGATCTGGTGACCCAGCTTGGCATGTGAAGGGTTTGTGACCCAGTCTGGACAATGGGCTTGAGGGGTCTGTGGGCTCCAGACCCAGCCCTAGCCCGACAATCGGCCCAGTTGGCAGGATTATGGGCAGGTAAAAGAGCCCGAGCCCGAAAACTGGCGTCACGACCAGGATTAAGNATTCAACTGGTCTGACTGACTATATGTTTTCTTCCACCCCACTATTCCAGTGACTTACAAAATATTTTAGCAGTAGAGCCATTTTTATTTCCTACTGAAATCTTTTAGGGAGGCCTAATTTGTAAGGCAGACGAAAGCAGAACTTCTGTGTTCAAAGCTTGAATGAGAGGCAGGTCCCCGTCCACTCTCTTCTGACATGGCTTCTTGGCCTAGAGGCCTAGAAAGCCAAGAAAGCTTCAGGTTCCAGGGAACACAGTTTGGAAACCACTGCCCTGGCCTAGGCTTCCCAGTGGTGAGAGGGCCAGTGTCAGGAGTTCGCCCTCTCTCTGGTCCAGCATGAGCATGTTCTGCCTGTGAATTGAAGGGACGTACTCATCTCTCCTAAATATCCTTACTGGCCATGAGAACGGAGAATGTGACTCCATAGTGAACACTTCCTCAGAGTCAAATCCACCATTCATCTCTGTAGAAAAGCTTTAAGAGGTTTACAGAAATACTTTAAGGAGGGAAGAAGAGGGAGGTTGGTGGCTATAAATAGAAAGGCTAGTTCTAAGGTCAAGAATGATAAAGGGGGAGAGAAAAAATATAAGGATTGCAATGGAACAAAGGAAATAAATACGAAGATATTAAGAAAAATCATATGGAGTGAGGATTTCCAGCAGAAAGGGAAAAGCACAATGTGTCCAGATCCCAGGCTGTGTGTCGGACATCTGCTGTGTTCTTCTTTTGCCCAGCTTCCCACTGCAGGCAGGGACAGGCAGGACTGGGAGGCATAAGTGTGCTGTGCTAGGCCTGGAGACACCAGCAAGGACCCATGAGATAGGAAGCCCTCCCTTAGGAATTCACTGTCTAGCAGGGAGCATACTCAAAAACTCTAAATCAAAGAGGAAATCAAAAAAAGCAGCAATGGAGATATAAATGGAGTGTTAGGGGAGACAGAAGAGGGTCACTTCTGTGAAAATATCCAGGCCAAACCTAAGTTTCCTCTAATGCATTGCATTAGATTCTTTTCAGTGCTTAAATATGGACTTCAGGTGAAATTTTGAACTCTTCAGATTTTATCTTATCAAGCTCATTTGACTCCCTCATCCTTGCTTAATTCTCCCCCAAAAAGAAGAAATTAATTCTCTGTTTATATCCCCAAAGGAGGGATAAAATTATGACTGTGCTTTTTTGCAACGTGTGTCCGTTGAACCCTTGGTTTAAGTCATGCGTTGGGAAAATAGAATAGTTTAGTCAGGTCCCTTGCCTCAGGTCTGGCTGGGGGTGGCACAGCATTCTTTGTGGGCAGGTTGTGTGTGTGTGGAGTTAGTGCGCCTGCAGGGCGCCGCCACCTTGGCTGGAGTTTACTACCTCGGCCGCCGCAGGTGGCCATGCTTTCCAACCTACAACTTCCAAGGACCTGTTTGCCAGTTACCTAGCTCACAGACCTGCATGTAAGGGATCTGGTGACCCAGCTTGGCATGTGAAGGGTTTGTGACCCAGTCTGGACAATGGGCTTGAGGGGTCTGTGGGCTCCAGACCCAGCCCTAGCCCGACAATCGGCCCAGTTGGCAGGATTATGGGCAGGTAAAAGAGCCCGAGCCCGAAAACTGGCGTCACGACCAGGATTAAGAGCTTTGCAGTCATGATTTCATGTGGCTCAGGAATTTTTCTGTACCTCTACTGTCTGAATTTCAGTGGAGCACAGCAAAGCCCTTCCATTTTTGTTTAATTGCTTTAAAGTTCCTTTCACTTTACAGTGTCATTATCTAGTACCTGAAACCAATGCAGAGGAGAAAAAATGTCTTTTACAGTCAGTAAAAAGTAAAAGACCCCAGTTAGTTTGGAGGGCCTCAGCTAGATACTGGTAAGCTGGGGAGAAGAATTTATTACCATATAAACAGAATAGAATTAAGGGAGAGTATGTAGGATTGTTGGATCCAGTTCTGTGATTTACTCATATTCTCAGCAAGCCCCAAATTCTGTGGAACAGGTTCCTATTTCTCCTTGTGAATCAGTCCCTTTATTACAAATGGAATCTGAAACAACTTCACCAAGGCCAGCAGTGGGCAGCCTCTTCACTCTTGGCTTTGGACTTGAAGCAATGTCTTGTTGCATTCCGTATCCCCAGGGCCTAGTACATGCCTGGCATGTAATAGGGAGTTGCTCAGATGATGTTTGTGGAACTGGATTGATTATGCACAAAGGCAGAGAAGTGGGAATGTGTAAGTTAAGTAATAGGAAGAACTGACATTTGTTAAGTATTTACTAAGAACCAGGTACTAGGCTGAGTTGTGTTTCCTTCTCATTTAAACCTCACTGACCTCACCAGACCAGGACTATTAGTATCCACTTTACAGGTGGGAAACAGACTTAAGTAAGTAACACCTTAGTTGGCTCAGGCTGCCATAACTGAATACCATACAATGTGTGGCTTAAACAACCAAAATTTATTTCTCACAGTTCTGGAGGCTGGGAAGTCCTAGATCATGGTGCCAGCAAGGAAGGTTTTATTCTGAGGTCTCTTCGCTTGGTCTGTAGGCAGCTGCCATCTGTCTGTGTGCTCACATGACCTCTTCTTTGTGTGCTTGTGGAGAGAGAGTGAGAGAACAAGCTCTCTGGTATCCCTTATAAGGACACAAATCCAACCAGATCTGGGACCCAGCCTTAGGACCTCATTTAACATTAATTACTTCCTTAGAGCCTCCATGACAAAATAGAGCCACACTGGGGCTTGGGCTTCAACATATGGATTGGGTGGGTGGGAGACACAAACATTTAGTCCAACTACGTTCCTAACTGCACGGCAGTACCGCCATGATGTGTGAAGTACAGCTTAGTGGACAGGGAGGCCTGGGACGCTGTCATCGGAGATAATGATGATGAGGTAATCTGTGCTCAAGTGAACACTAAAGACTGTCCCTGTCTCCACCTCCATCCTGT
>NW_007739712.1:46238-50670 GCF_000696425.1 Galeopterus variegatus
ACAAACAGGATATTTACAAAATTTCAAAGCACCCTGCACAAAGGACTTATTAATTACAAAAGGAAAATGAGTAAATTGACAGTGGAGAAGCCTGGCAGCCACCACCTGAATCAAGCGACCAAAGCGACCACCAGTACGGAGACAGACAGAAACCGTGCGCCACTTCATAGGACACAGAGGATACCAGGTCACTACTGCAGTAGTCCGGTCAAAGATGCATAGTCCGAATCTAATCATGAAGAAACACCAGACAAATTCAAATTAAGGGACAAGTTTTAAAATAATAGGCCTATAATCTTCAAAAGTGCTAAGGTCATGAAAATCAAGACAGGCCAGAGGAACTGTTTCAGATTGAAGAAGACTTAAAGAGACATGACAACTAAAGGCAGTTCGTAATTCTGAACTCCATCTTTTTGCTGTAAAAAACATCACGGGTACATTAGACAAAACTTGAATGGTTGTATTGCTGTGAATTTCCTGATTTTGATCTTTGTATTGTAGTTAGATAGGAGAATGTTTTTGTTTATAAGAAAATACACACTGCAAAGAAATAAATGATAGGACACCTAGTCAACAATTACTCTCAAACGGTTCAGTAAAAAAGTCATTTATACTGTGCTTGTAACTTTTCTGTAAATTTGAGATTAAGATAAAAAAAAAAAACAAATAAAATTCCTGATGTTCAGTTTGCATACAAAATCAAATAACAATCTCTAGAGAGGAGACCCAGGCTTGAGTGGCTGTTGAAGTTCCCAGATAATTCCATTATGAACCTGGGTTAGAACCACAGACCTATTTTCAACATATGGTTTCTGAACCAGCAGAATTGTAATCAGTGGGAAATTTGTTAGAAATGCACATTTTCTGGCCCCACCCCAAACCTCCTGAACCAGGAACTCTGAAGGTGGGGCCTAGTAATCTGTATTTTAACAAGCCCTACAGTTGGTTTTGGTGCATGCTTCAGTTTAAGAACCATTGGCCTAGAACCTTCCTTATTCCTCTTCTGTCCGTACTTGCTCCCAATTTTTCTTCCAGAGTCAGCTCAGACCCTCATCAGGTTCCATCCTGGGGCTCCCCCACTATCTTAGCATGTATGATCTCAGGGTTCAGTAATTGTCTGTTTACCTACTTGTCTCCCCGACCAGGGTTGGTCCAAGTCTCATTCACACAGTTCCTGGCATAAAGTAGGCACCAATGCATACTTATTTAATTGATGCTTGTAGAATGAACTGAGGGACTGGCTATGATGTTTAGTGGCGTTCCCCTATGCCACATTGACTTCCATTTGCATGCCCTTAAGAGGCATGCACTGATGTGTCTCAAATTTGTTCTGTGATGGGAATTTGATAAGTGGCTCTGTGCAGGCAGGGGAGATGATAAGCATTTGAAACCATATTCAGAAGCACCCCCGCCTTTATGAGAGCTGGTTCTGAAACCTTTTACTAAAAGGTGCCTGCGAGCTGCTGGGCTCTCTAATTAAACCAGATGGACTGGATGATAGCTGATTAGATTCCTGACTTACCGATCCCCCTTCTATTTACTCACATAAATATGTTGATGAGCCAGAAGCCATCTCATTCAGGGAAAGCACCTCTCTGAATATTTTTAGAAAATTAAACTTTTATGGATGACCCAGTCTGTGAGCAGCTAAAATGCCAAAGTCTGTTTCCTATGGCACTTGGATGGTTGAGCTTTCAGCAGGGGGACCATGAACGAGTTTGTTTCTGCAAATGTGTGCCAAAACAACAGCAAGAACAAATTACAGGCCCATCAGTCATTCTGGATGGAGAGAAGAGCACCTCATAATTATAGACACAACCAGGGACTTAGGCACTTCTTTGCTGTAACTGCCTCTGTCTCTCCAAGCTCTATTTGATGGTGTCACATTTTGTTGATGCTGGTTCCCAATTCTCTTTGGTCTCTTGATTGCTAATATTAGGGACTAGAGGTGATCAAGTGTGTGCTCAAAGGTACACATAATATATTAAAACACTTTTACAAACACATGCATATAAATACGGCTACATCTGTCCATGCATCAATATATGTACATATTTATATCAATTATTATTTTGTATTCTTACAGAAATCTCCTACTCAAGATGTAGATACTCAAATAGCAAGGATCTTGAGTAATGAATGATGTGTCTTGGGAGATTCTTAACTTCAGAAATTAACTTTAGAATCCACATCCATCCATACACTATGGAAGAAAGATATGGAGTTGTCCCAAATTAAATCCATGGACAATCATTTTGTATAATGCATTGCTTTGGGATATTTCCAGGATGAGTCTGCTAAGATGAAAGAACAGTGGAGTATCCTAAAGGTATGATGTGGGATTCATGGCCCTGCAGAAACATCATGGCAGCTGAGAGTTCAAACCTCAGTCCCAAGCTGCTTAGATTGGCTTTGACTGTGAAAATTGGTGCTGAGCTGGATTCACTTCCTTGGCTAAACTATATAATCAGAATTCTATTCAATCACATCTAAAGAGTATTTTTGACTGCCTGTTGGAATGCTAGCATGTGTTTACTTCTGTGGCTGATGCAACATATTTAGAACATATCAAGTTTACCAGAAGTATAGAAGCATTTATCTTACACTGAAAGCCAAGATCAGGTTGTTCTCTAAAGGCAAGGCAGGTCTCTGGAAGGTCAAAGGGACATAGTAATCCAATGGGTAACTTTATTCATTCATCTAGCATTTGATACATTCCTGCCATGTACCAGGCAGGGATTGTTTTAGGAGTAGACAATGATTCATAAGAAAGGTACAATCCCTTATTTCTTGGAGCTTACAATTTTCAACTAAGTCAACCATTAAGTTTTATGAAAATAGAAATGAATATATTGGTGGAACTTGTAAACTAGCTGAGGAAATAAGATTTACCTTCTGGAAACTAATCAGAAAGCTGTCTCTATAGAATATTATTACGTGCTGAATTGTGTTCCCTCAAAAATTCATATGTTGAAGTCCTAATCCCTGTATCTCATTTATGATCATATTTATAAATAGGCTCTTTAAATTTAAGTTAAAATGAAGTGATTAGTGTAGGCCCGAATTTAACATGACTGAGGTCCTTATAAGAAGAGGAAATGTGGACACAGACATGTACAGAGGGAAGAGGATGTGAAATGACACAGGGAGAAGACGGCCTTCTGCAAGACAGGGAGAGAGGCCTGGAGCAGATCTTATCCTCATGGTCTTCACAAGAAACTAGCTCTTCCAAGACCTTGATCTTGAACTTCCAGCCTCCAGAACAGTAAGGCAATACATTTCTGTTGTTTAAACTACTCAGTCTGGGGTACTTTGTTATGGCAGCCCAAGAAAACAAATACATACGTATTAAATGCTAACACGTGGACAGGGATGGACTGGCCTGATTGGGGAAGGTTAGTGGCAGGCACAGAGATGTGAGATAGGGTGNTATCCTCACAGTCTTCACAGGAAACTAGCTCCTCCAAGACCTTGATCTTGAACTTCCAGCCTCCAGAACAGTAAGGCAATACATTTCTGTTGTTTAAACTACTCAGTCTGGGGTACTTTGTTATGGCAGCCCAAGAAAACAAATACATACGTATTAAATGCTAACACGTGGACAGGGATGGACTGGCCTGATTGGGGAAGGTTAGTGGCAGGCACAGAGATGTGAGATAGGGTGGACCTTTGTCACATTTTAAGCAGGAATAGAGAATGACATAGTTAGTGATTTAGGAAAGAAAAAAAGAAAAGAAACCAGTGCTTGGGGGGAAAAGAGCACTTGCAAACAGAGAAATCAAGATGCAACTCTCTTCGTGTCTTAATTGCTTCATCCACAGGAAAGGCTTCTGCCCCCTCCGTAGGACTCCTTCCCCATGATGTTGTGTTTATTGAGTTGTCTTGTTTTACAAAGAAGCAAGATGGCTTGTGTGGGGCTAGTTCCTTCTTTCACTCAGATGTATTAAGTTCTTCCAATGTAAGACGCTTTGTCTCTTGTAATTATGCACTTAGGCATTTTCTTGAGGCTGGGATTTAGAGTTTTAAAACCAGTGGCCAGAGACCATTGCTATTTCTACATTTGGGTTTGTGCCCCAATCAAAGATGGTCCTTGGGACATCATCAGGACACAAACTAGGTGATGAGAGAAACTCTGTACTGAGAAGAGGGTGGTATCTTGCTGTTCCTTCTGGCCTCCAGAACTGTAGTAACTGTCCTATTACTGGGATGCTCTGTGACAAGGTATGGAAAAGTTAAGCTGGGGAGGAAGGGTAGAGCATGAGCTCAAAGATGTGAAGTCAAACACTACAAACTCCTGTGGTGTGACAGGAGACTTTGCTGGTGCTAAAAAGGGCGGCGGCGCTCCCGCCGAGGGTTCAGATCCCACATACAGACCGGCCGCTCGCTGGCTGAGTGAGGTGCAGGCGCAACAACGTAGGTGGCGGTCCAGTTC
>NW_007739712.1:51564-57877 GCF_000696425.1 Galeopterus variegatus
GGGGGGGGGGGGGGGCGCAGCGCGGAGGGTTGCGGTCCCGTGGCCGTTCCCGGTCCGGTACGGGCGCGACACTGAGGGTTGCGATCCGTTGCCGGACACGAAAAAAGACAAAAAGGAAAAAAAAAAAAAAAAACACTACAAACTCCTGTGGTGTGACAGGAGACTTTGCTGGTGCTAAAAAGGCTTACGGATTGCTGCAGGACACGAGGCACACAGTACGCTAGTCCTGCTGGTCTGGAAGTTGTCTTCATGGAGGGGTCTGACATATTTGTGAAAGGGTCTGATTGCCTTTACCACTAGTTTAGAAGCCCGTTGTCCCTCCCCCCATAATACCATAGCTCCTGTTCCTTCACGTCTTGGACCCCTGGACTTAGACTTTAGGCCCTGTCCTTCCCGCTGGTCATGTGAAGACCAGGCACAGAGGTGAGACGAGTACAGAGAGCGAGGAAGGCTAAGGGTGTCCCAGGGGCCCCATCACCACTTCCTTTCCTGTGTTTCCACTGCTGTTTACTTCTCTGTCTCCCCCAGATGGAGACACTCACCGACAGGGAACAGCTTCTAGTTATCTCAGTATCCCTGGAACCTAGTCTATACCCGGTTCACAGTTGGCACTCAATAAATGCTTGCTACAGGGACAGGGGGAGGAAGAGAAGCTTTCTCTTTGGTCCAAGAAACACCCTGTCAAAATTAATGTGGCATAACCCAATGTAATTTATGGTTCCCAAGAGTCTCAAGCAGGACCTCTCCCCCCATGTCCTCTTCACAGATGCTTCCCCCAGAAGCGTGACTCAGGTGTGCTCTGGAGCTGGTCCTCTCAGCTGCCTCTGAGGCCACCATCCTCCTTTCCCCCCACACCAACATCCAGGGTGCCCTTTGCTGCTAGGGCTGCTGTGCCCGGAGATGGGGACCAGTGTTCTAGTTTCTCCTGGTGCGCTCATACACTTGCCTGGCAAACTGCTCAGGCCACTGTGTCCTGTGCCAGCAGGACACCTCACCCTAGCCCTGCGGGCTGTTCCTCCCTCCGTTTGCTACAGGGCAGCAGTGCCTTCTTGACACTCCTCAGAACCCTGGAGTTTTTACTAGCTCATGTGTTCTAGTTTCCCTCCTCAGAACCCAGGGAATGCAACTGAATGAAATCTCAGCATGACTCTCTCCCCCGTGACCCTGTCCCTTGTCCTCACACTATGACTCTCAAGGCTTATTCCCTTAGGATGGGGTCTTTCCCAGGAAGCTCCTCAGAGCCTCCCCTCCCTTCCTCCAGCCATACCTGAATCCTAGGGTGATACCAGTTAGGCTCAAGCTGGGATGCCTGCTTCATAAAGAAGCAGGCTAGCTCATGGGCATCCTCCTTGGCTAGTGACCACACCTCCTCTTATCCGGGTAGGCATATCTTATCCACGTTTGCCTTCATTACTAAAAATAACCCATAGAGCTCCAGAAAAGCTTCAACAGAGGAGGAAAACCATGCAGGGGTGGGAGTCAGATGGACTTCTCTTTGAAACCAGATTGTAGCACTTAATAGCTGTGTGACCATGGCCAAGTTACTAAGACTTTCTAGGCTATAGTTTCCCAGCCTGTTAAATGAGATCATTCCTATCTCATAAGGCTATAGGGGGTTATGCAAGTGGAAGTGAGAAATGAGGTTAGGGTGCTGTCTACAAACAAATAGTAGGTGCTAAATCCACCTTGCTTTTCTTGTCTCTCCACTCCCTTCACTTAGGAGTAAGGAATACTTTTATATAAATTTTTGACTTTAAACCACCCACTGAAAAGCCTCCCGTTGAATATCCCAGCCATAGATCCTGTCCAGGGTTCCTACTGCAGCTGAAGTACACAAGTACCTGAGCTCATTGGTGCTAACCAGAGCTGAAATCCACACCTGTCTGCCAGACTCTCCTGGAATGTGCCAGCAGAGCTAACTGGGCCATCCCTGCTGAGTTCTGTAGTGTTCAGTTCAGCAGAACACTTTCACCAACATGTAGGTGGTGCTCAGCAAAGGCTTTGGATGAAGCGGAGGGACGTGCCATTAGCAGAGAAGGGAGCCAAGGCATGCGAGGGAAACCTCACTCACCAGTACAACCTCTTTGCCAACTAACCTCTCCCAGGAGGCCAGGGGCCAAAAACTAGATGATGCCAGTTTCCTTTCCACCACCACGCAGAAATGGTTAATTGTTCTAGGTCCAAGGGAAATTAACAAAAACCCCTGTAGGTTCCCTACAAACTTGACTATTTTCAACCATCTGCTCCCACCACCCACCTGCATCATTCCTCATCACAGCTGTTCATGCATAAGTGCTCTGCTGGTGGACGGTGCCCCGCGCCCCACACCCCATGCCTGCACTCTGAAGCAGGGGCTCTCCTGCACCACCAGCAGCTGAGTCACACAAGCACGGGCCAGATGCTAACTCCCATGCCCTAGAACAGTTAAGAGCACAGACTTTAGAATCAGAGCTGATCTCATCTAATGGCTGCTATTCAGTTTGGGGACAAGTCATTTGCCCTCTCAGTTTCACTGTCTTCTTAGTGTGACTGGGGATAGTCACATCTGCCTCACAAGTGGGAGAATTGGATGAGAGAGTGCATGCAGAGCATCTGCGAGTCCAGCACGTCATATTGCTGTTTACAGGTGCCATGGTAGTGGGAGCATGGTGGGTGTTAGGTGCATTTACTAAAGCTACTTCCCTTTGCAAATCATGCCGATTTTCCACAACCACAAATGATACCGCTTCCATACTGTCTTCCCAATTTCCTGCGATCATTTAATTTCCTTTGAACTCATGTTGTACTTCCTACCACTTCCTTGGCCTTTATCTCTAGCTACCAACTCTTCTGAGCAAGTCTCATATTTTCCCAGGTGGCCATGGCACCTCCCTCCCCCTTCTAGTGGTTGTTGCAATACGTGGCTCCTGGGGGCTCTGATTATCAGAGAATATCAACATTCATGTTTGGGCAGGTGAACATGTTTCTGCTGCCAAGTGTTCATTTCATGGTTTCTAAGATAGTGAACTAGTGTGTCAAGGACAGCTCAGGGTAAAGTGCAGGAGTTGGGGGAGCAGTTTAGCTTCAACTAGAACTCCAAGTGCCATGTCAAGGGGCTGCTCAGAAAAGAACAGCTTCTTTGGTGTGTTCCTTCTGGGACCAGGTGATTATAGTTTAAGATGGGTTTCTGAATTTCTGTGCTGCCCAAGACACTGTCTGAGAACATTCTTAGTACTTGATTCTGACAGCAAAAGCTGAAGCGGAAAAAATATTTCCATCCATCTGCACTAATCTCTTGTTTCTCTAGCAGTTAGATGGGGGGAGGGGGAATGAATTAAAAGCTGCATCAGAAAAAAGCTGAAGAGCCAGGCTATGCTCAGTCTGCTGCCAGGTCATTTTCTAGTCAGGACAGGAAATGCCAAACTTCTGCGGCTATTGGGTGGAGGTGCTGGGAATATAATCATTTCAACTGTGATAATTGAAGGCATTAAAGAAGAAAGCCCAACTGAAAAACTTCCAGAAAAGCAAAAGCACTCAGAATTCAAAGCAGCCCACTCTTACTCTGCAGCCTGGTGGCCACAGTAAGAAGAAAGCTGCACTGGGTCAGGACCGGGGCACCTTTCCATGTCCCAGCAGAATCCACCCATCTGCAGCTGCTGCTCCGTGCCAAAGAAAATCCAAACCCCAGCACCATCCACATATTTATTTGCAGAACTTCCATGTTTGTGTGTACAAACTGGTCCGTGTGGTGCCTGTTCAGTTACTGCTCTCAGGCTGGGACCCCCGGGAGCATAAACCTGACGAGGGCTTAGCGCTTACCTTCAGTTATATAATCTGTGTCTTGTTACGCTGCCCGTCAAGTTAGCATGTGCTTGTGTTGGCTTGTGCTGGCAGTTCTCAGTGCTCCTGGAGGCTGGCCAGGTTGACAACATATATTCGCGGATTAAACCATTAAAGTCATAATGGCTTCTTCCCCTTCCTCCCTCCTTTTCTTTGGCCCATTCATAGCCAGGAAAGTTTCTCAAAGGAAAGCGGCTCCTGTCTGTTCATATCCTAGGCCAGATCTAAAGTAGCAGCTGAGATGCTTTATGACAACACAACCATGGTTGCCTCATAGGATCAGCACTTGACTCTTTTAAGTCTCTGTTCTGTATATCATTGAGTAATAAACATTTTCTTCTTGTTAACATATTTTTCTTTCCTTGTGGATCTTAGCTTCGAGGCCCAGGTGTGTCTGTGTCTCAGGTGTGGGAAGTTGGAGGCTGGCCCAGTGCCTTCACAAGTCCATCCAAGAACTCATCTGTGAACAGGTTTCCAATGAACGTGATGTACTTTGTACCTAGTACTATGCAGGGCATTGTAGCAGGTAAAGAAGTAATAACTTGTCTGGTGCCTGACTTCATTCAGGTGGCTTACAGTCCAGTCAGAATCTGTGCAGATCAATGTGACACAACATGAGAAAAGAAATGATAATAATCATATACATTGTATATTGACAAAATAAAAATTTAACGGAAAAAGAAAAGAAGAAATGGAGTGTCAGAGATGTAGGAAGTCAGAGGGGAGAAGGCTGGGGGGCTAAGAATCTTACTCTGAGAATGTGCTTCCTGAAAGACCTGTGTAGAATGATCAGATTTGGGGAAGAGGATGAACTAAGCCTCTATAAACTGGTACTTAAGAGTGAAAATGCTAGAGACAGGTGGTGTTGGCTGAAGTCCCAGCTCTACTTCTTCCTAGCTGTGTGACCTTGGGCAAGTCACACTGTCCTTCACTGTGTCCAGTTGTAAAATGGGAATGATAATAATCATATCTGTCTCATGGGTTGCTTTGAGGTTATTTGAAATAAGACATGTAAAGCACACGGCTAAAAGCAGTAACCATGAAGGAGTGATGCAGGAAGGGCAAAGAGCAGAACAGTCTAGAGTGGGGGTGCATTGACATCCAGAGGGATTCAAGTGAAATCAGCCTTTTCAGGGCCATCAAATCATTCAAGGAGTTTGAACTTGGTGCAGCAGGAAAGAGGGAACCATTTTAGGAAAAAAAGCTTTTTTTTGGAGTTACATGATGAAAACGTATTTTAAGGGAAAACTGGCTTGTCAGCAATTCATCTTTCCTGGTCACTTAAATCTTCAGTTCCTGCCCCACTCATCAGATCAGCTGGGCAGACATCTCATCAGTGATTCCAATGGGCCAAAGCACAACCTGACTGTTTTCTGAGCAGGTATTTTATTTTTAATCAGATGGACTAATGCGTGACCTAAATCAGTGCATACTTACAGTGCTATGGCAACTCCAGCACCTGCTTCCTATGAGGGTCACCCAACTCTATGAGGCTCGGATTCAGGAGGACAGGCTCATTTGCTTCTGGTGGTTATCTTTACCACAGGAATTTCCCAACAGCAACATGCTTGTTAAATGCATCCACTATAAGATAATGACTTTATGATGAAGCCAAAGATTTTTCTTTAACATATCTCTATGGAATCATGTAATTATGCAGTGGGAAGGGACCACAGAACTAATCTAGTCTTTGTAGCTGTAAGGAGGAGATGAAGCCAGGTAGCTCTATAAACTGGGAAGAAATGTCCAGAAGCTTAAATACTAGTTTCAGGTGATTTTTTTCTCATTCCACAAAAAGTCCTGTTTCCATTTACTTTGGGGGCCTCTAGGGAAAGTTTTACAATCTCTACTGGCTGCAGGGAAGTACAGAGGGCACCTTGTCTCCTATGGTGAGTCCCTACCCCCACCCCAGGCCCAGTCAAGGGAGATGAGGAGGAGGTTGTAAGTGTTGGGTAGGAGAGGAATTGAGGGAGATTTTCACAGATGTGACTGTACCATAAATCTACATGGCAAAAACAAACCCTTCTCTGGAGGATCATGGGATCCAGCAGCAAAAGGAAACTTCAGGACCATTTAAGCCAGTGTTTTCTTTAAGTGTGTTCTACCAGTTTACCAAGATGTTTAAAGGTGTTACGTTTCATGGTTCACTACATTTGGAAATGATGACTTGCAGGACACTAACAGGTCTTTTGAGTAGGGAATTACAGAGTCTCTAACATATTATCATTAATGTTGTGACTCTGCAGGAAAGAGATGCAAACATGAGCCATATTTATGTGGGGTTTTTTTTTTCTTTTTTTATGTATTGTGTTGGTTTTTTTTTTTTTTTTTACTTTTTATAAAAAATCTTTTTATTTTAAGGTTCCTGGCAACATTTCCCAGTGATTGTGTTCTGCGGACACACTGATTTTGTCTAATACCTCAGCTTTTAAATGAGGAAATTGGAACAAAGTCATTGTCAAGTTCATGGTTGAACTAGGATTCAAGCCCAGGT
>NW_007739712.1:58011-60315 GCF_000696425.1 Galeopterus variegatus
GAGCCATATTTATGTGGGGTTTTTTTTAATTTCTTTTTTTATGTATTGTGTTGGTTTTTTTTTTTTACTTTTTATAAAAAATCTTTTTATTTTAAGGTTCCTGGCAACATTTCCCAGTGATTGTGTTCTGCGGACACACTGATTTTGTCTAATACCTCAGCTTTTAAATGAGGAAATTGGAACAAAGTCATTGTCAAGTTCATGGTTGAACTAGGATTCAAGCCCAGGTCTCCTGAGCCTTTCCTTCAGAGCTCCAGAATTCAAATTCGTCAGGCTAAGATGCCACTTAACTGCAATTATCTGAATGTTTCAGGGAAACATTTTTCAAAATATTTCGTTTGATCTCTTTGAGTCAGTATTTCTGCTTGTCACTCTGTTACACAGATGCAAGCAGCCATAGAATATCTAACAAAGTCCTCTGTCCAGTAGACATAAAGGGAATGAAAAGGAACACTTCATTTCTATTTCTTCTGCACAACAGTGCTCGGTAGGAATGGCTGTACCAAGCAAGCTGGTAATCCTGGTTTTTGGAGTTTCCAAAATTCTATATATAACTAACCTTAGAATGTGTCCTTGAGGATCTCTTAGCAGGTACAACTTCAACATGTGTGCCAATTTGCAGGCTTGGGTGGTGTTTGAAGTGCTTTGACATTCTGGTCTGTTGGGAGAGTGCCAGGAGGCTGGGGCTCTTGCCCCTCTGGTCCAGGATGATAAGAGCCACTGCCTCTCTGAGGTCCTCCTTGCCAACCATCCCCCAGAACGTGCCTGAGCCAAGTTGCTGTGCAAATCTGCTGAGTGGACATCTTGGATTGCATCATATCCATGACCAACAATCAGGAATCTTCTTCCCACAGTACATTTTCCAAATAATAAATGTTGTGGACATTAGTTAGGTTTTCTTAATGACAGCAGCGGCTGCCATTATTGCTTAGCTGTCAATCACCAAACTAGGCATTTCGTATATGTTTTATCTCATTTATTCCTCACAGCTATGGCTAACTATTAATCACGTAACCTTGAGTAAGACGTTTAATTCCTCTGTGTTTCAATTTCCTCATCTGTAAAATGGGGGTGAAATTCCAGCCTCCCAGGGTGGGTTGGGTAGATTAAGTATGACTGAGTGAGCATCTATCTTCACGTCTAGCATATACTAGGCAATTAATATACAGTCATTCACTTTTGGGGGCAGAATTTATATTATGAGAGATATTATAAAATCATGCTTTCCTCTCTCTTTATCTCTAGCCAAGGCAAATTAGGCCATAAGTAATATATCAGACAGTCATATGTTTTGGTAAGTAGGCAATGGACCACATTAGCCTACTAAATCCGGAATGACTCTCCAGGGCAGCTTCTTATCAAGATGAAAGGGAATTTGATTCTCCATGTACGTGAAGGCTCAGGTAATTTGAGCCTGATGTTTAATCCAATATGAACATCCTTTGTATGAAATCTCTGCCATCACCACTTTAGGAAAATTAATATTTATATCAAACATCTTCTGTAATGAGATATGAACCTTTGCCCACCAAAATTCTAGCCCCGATTTTAGATTTGCATGTTCCCATAGTCAGGTTTCTGAATAATTTATTTATCCAGTTGGAGAAATAAAATAGATGAGCAATTTCAAAGGAGACATTGAATCAAAGCAGATCACTAATTATTCCCTTCTCAAGGTATTCAGGATTAGGGGGAAAAAAATAAAAAAAACAATCTGAAATCAAACATGCCTCATAGGTCATTTTGAATATTACTTATGTTTACAAGCTCCTAATAGGATAAATCATGAACAGTAGAGGGCATAATGTGATTACAGTTTGGGACCAAGTATTTCCATTTGAGAAGAAAATGGAGCGGTTTGCTAGGATAATGGGTTAGCTCTTTCAGAATAGTTTCTACCGTCTTTGTGTTCTACCTTTTCCTTTCATACCCTCCCTCCTTTTTTCCAAAGGGTAACTAGCTTTGTTTTTAAAGAGTAACTAGCTAGATCTAATGTTACCTCCTCCAAGAAGGTTTCTCTGATGTCTAGGAGGCTAACATTGAGCCCTGGGTTTACCTGTATCTCAACCATGAGCACCTTATTCTGGAATAACTAGTGTTAGTCTGTCTGCCTCACTATACTGGAGCCCTCTCAGGGTCTGAGTAAAGTGTCCTTTCCATCTTTGTTTACCAGGCATAACAACTGTCACATAGTAGGTCTTCAGAAAATATCTACTTAAAGGGACAAAAATAAATCCTGGGACATTGGGCCGCACCATTGCATCATGTAGCCAGGGAGGTACATGCTGTCATGGAACTGATGTG
>NW_007739712.1:60739-61453 GCF_000696425.1 Galeopterus variegatus
GGACTTTCAATGCTTGAGCCATGCCCCTAACTCACAGCTTCCTCTGCTATTTATGTAGACTAGGTATATGTTTGGCCATTGAAGGAATGATGGGATTTACCAAAGATACTTTTCCCTGGACATAAAGAGCCACTATTTATTGAGTCCTTAAGATGAGCAATCAGTGAATGCCAAGCACTTTGTACAAGTCATCCTAACAAACAAACATCATATTAGGTAGCTATTGCTGTTATTTTCATTTCACATATGAGGAAACCACGGCACAGAATGTTTATGTAACTTGTGTATGGTCACAAGTTCATAGTGAGGTAGTTCATAGTAGAGGCACAGTTTGAATCTAGGCAGTTTTACTTCAAAGCCCCTACTCTTAACTGTTCTGCTGTATTTTCTCCCCTGAAAGATCAGTTTTCTTCTAAATCGTCATTGTTTCCTAACATGTCAATGCTTTGTGAGCAATTTTGACTTTGCACAAATTACCTATCTTACCTGGATCTCTGCTTCCTGATTTTTAAAATGAAGAAATTAATATCTACCTTTTAGAATTGCTATGAGAATTAAATGGTAATACATGAAGAATGTGCTTTGTAAGCTATAAAGCATTATACAATTGAAAGTTATTATTGCCCAGTGAAAAAGAGCGACAAGCTATTGTAATAATAATTCGATTGAACAAGTGTTTATCAAGTTCACACTGTGGGCAAGGCATGATCAAAA
>NW_007739712.1:63013-64229 GCF_000696425.1 Galeopterus variegatus
CTCAGTTTTCCTCGATAATTACGTATTGAATTAAAGTCTGTATTAGTCCAGTTTCTGTTGCTGATAATAGGATACATGAAACTGGATAATGTATAAAGAAAAGAGGTTTATTTCTTACTGTTTTGGAGGCTGAGAAGTCCAGAGGTCACATCTGGTGAGGGGCTCCTTGTTGGCAGGAGCTCTCTGCAGAGTCCTGGGGGGTGGGGGGGTGCAGGGCTTCATATGGTGAGGGCTGAATGATGGCATGTGTACAGCTTGCTCATGTGCTCTGCTTATAAAACCACCAGTCTACTCCNCATTTTGAATATTACTTATGTTTACAAGCTCCTAATAGGATAAATCATGAACAGTAGAGGACATAATGTGATTACAGTTTGGGACCAAGTATTTACATTTGAGAAGAAAATGGAGCGGTTTGCTAGGATAATGGGTTAGCTCTTTCAGAATAGTTTCTACCTTCTTTGTGTTCTTCCTTTTCCTTTCATACCCTCCCTCCTTTTTTCCAAAGGGTAACTAGCTTTGTTTTTAAAGAGTAACTACTAGATCTAATGTTACCTCCTCCAAGAAGGTTTCTCTGATGTCCAGGAGGCTAACATTGAGCCCTGGGTTTACCTGTATCTCAACCATGAGCACCTTATTCTGGAATAACTAGTGTTAGTCTGTCTGCCTCACTATACTGGAGCCCTCTCAGGGTCTGAGTAAAGTGTCCTTTCCATCTTTATTTACCAGGCATAACAACTGTCACATAGTAGGTCTTCAGAAAATATCTACTTAAAGGGACAAAAATAAATCCTGGGATATTGGGCCGCACCATTGCATCATGTAGCCAGGGAGGTACATGCTGTCATGGAACTGATGTGCCATAGTTAAACACATGTCTTGCGGTTTTTGTTTCCTCCATGCTGAAGTAAGATGACAGGCACAATGAAGTCTTCACCTGCCTTTCTTGGCAAAATTCCTAAATGTGGTTGTTGAGAGGATGTTAGTCTTTTTCTCTGCAGTGAGAATGTGGGCTGAGTTCACATTTTTAAAGCACTCTTAGAGCCCCCACAATGTCTATTTCAGTAATAGGCACACTGTAATAATATATTACTTGAATTCACATCATAGTACAGTCATGTATCGTTCTGCATGTCTGTCTCTTGCACTGGCCTGACTCATTTTTGAACCACCACTGTTTAGCACAGTGCCTAGCACTTAGGAGGCATGCTGCCAG
>NW_007739712.1:65909-66852 GCF_000696425.1 Galeopterus variegatus
AAAATAAGAGAAATAATTCTATTCATCCTTGAACATAATGCTATTAAATTTCTAGCAAGAGAATCTGCTTTCCCTGCTTCTTTTTGTTACAAACTTGCTAGTGAAATTATCTAACAAGAAAGGACACAAAACCAGGTAAAGTAATCTTTTTTAAAATTGTGCCAGTGATTACAAGGTTGTTTTTATTTTCTGTTTTCAATAATACCACATCCTGCTTAAAAGCTTTGTCTACCATTATTGCAATTTCAGATGTCATCTGACCTCTTTGTTGAGTGTTTGTCTGTAAACTGTCCTTTTCCCAGTGGAATAAGAAAAGTAGATAAACTAAAGTCAGAAGGCTGCAAAGAAGAATTAGGCTTTGGAACTGTCAGGATTGGAAGTCAGAATTCTTGCTTGGGTCTGATTCCTCCTTCTGCTCCATCTGGCTCTATCACCCTGAATAAGGCATGTATGCTGGCTTAGCCTCCATTTCTTCTCCAGCAAAATGCAGCAGACGTAACTGTAAAACACGGCTTATAAAATCTTTTGCACTGTATAAATGTGAGTTCTTGTTATTATTTATGACAAATTCCCACAAATATTTAGCATCATTTTAGAAATATTTGTACTACAGTTAAAACCAGGAATTTTAAAGACACAAAGTCAATGTCTAGGTAAACTTACATGTGACAACAGTATAACAGCTGACATTTATTGAGCATCTACTACATAACCAACATATGCTAAATGTTTTACATGTATTATTTAATAACATCCATTAGTTCTTTAAAATGGAAGAATTCAGCAATCTGGAATAATACATATAAATTAAGATGTTTTTTAATAGATGTAAAACCCATATAAATATGTTAAGCCAAAGCAAGAAATAACTGAAGAAAAATACTCAGTTTTCCTCGATAATTACGTATTGAATTAAAGTCTGTATTAGTCCAGTTTCTGTTGC
>NW_007739713.1:0-1848 GCF_000696425.1 Galeopterus variegatus
AAAAAAAAAAAAAAAAAAAAAAAAAAAAGATTAACAAAACAATTGCATTTTGAGATTATAAAAAAAATTGACAAATTATTATCTAGACTAGACAAGAAAAGAAGAGAAAATATCCAAATATCAAAAATCAGAAATGAAAAAGGAGATATTACAACTGATTTCACAGAAATACAGAGAATCATTAGTCTGTTATGGACAACTTTACACCAACAAATTTGAATATCTAGAATGAATGAATACATTTCTGGACACACAAAACCTACTAAAAGAAAGTGAGCCTAGATGCTGGGTACCGTTCAAGCTTTATTAAAGAAAGAAATTTGCCAGGCTGTACTCAAAATAGAGGACAGCCCAGGGCTGCCCTGAAATGATGGACAGCAGCTAACATAGGGCAGTGGGAGCTTATATTGGTATGTTGGCACCAAGAGCTGGGTGACGTAATTCTGGGGTGGGGATTGAGTTAGGTCATGGGGATGGAGAGTTCTGGGCATGTGGAAATGCCAAAAGTTTCATTTTCTCTGAAACCATAAGGTTTCTTGTAAAGAGAACTGGGGAGGGGAGGGGAGGAGGTGGATGGCACCATTTTGTACTTGGGCTTGTCTAAGATGGTGCTGGTTAAGCTGCAGATCTATTATTCCTGCCTCTTAAGTATAGGAAAAAGGGAAAAAGGGTGGAGGTCTCTTATTTCTGAAGCTACTTCCTGCTNAATTTAGGCTGCAAAGAGCCAGGGTTGGGATTGAACCTGGGGTGGGGATTGAGTTAGGTCAAGGGGATGGAGAATTCCACAGCCCTTGTGGAAATTGAGCCCAGTGTGGGGAGCTGCTAGAACTCACATGACAGCATTTTTCCAGAAGGGAAGTACAAATTGAGCTCTCCCACTACACTCAGTCCTGGGCTGCTGCTGGATGTTGCCATTTAGGGATAAGAGCCAGGGGAGCTCATAGCTCTGCCTGATCCAGTGTGCCAGCCCACCCTAGCAGAGAGTGTGTGGGAGTGCACTGGCCAACTGGACCCATACCCACCTTCTTGCAGGAGCTAAAAGTCCCACTTGACTCAACAAGCTCACCAGATCACACCATCCCAGTGGAGAGGGTACAGGGAGTGAACTGGCACCTACCACTGTGCTCAACCAAAACCAAATCTATAACACCCAACTCCATAATCAATATAGAATATCTCTGCAGGTAAGAGTTTCTCCCTTAAAAAACTACATCAAAAATTAAAAGAAGTGACTACACTACCAGATGCCCAAACATCAATGCAGAGATATGAGAAGTATAAAAACCAGGGAAACATGACACCCCCAAAAGAAGACAATAATTCTCCAATACCATATCACAAGCAACAGGAAACTGGTGAATGCCCGAATAGGTATTCCATATAGTAATCTTAAAGAAACTCCACATAATGCAAGAAAAAATCGAAATCAAAATGCTGTCAAAAAATCAATCCAGGATATGCATGAGAAATTCAACAAAGAGATAGAAATTATAAAGAAGAACCAAGGATAAATCCCAGAACTGAAGAATTCATTTAATGAAATAATAATACAACTGAGAACTTAAGCAACAGTCTAGAAAAAGCAGAAGAAAGAATGTCTGAACTTGAAGATAGACATTTCAAATTTACCTAGTTGGGCCAAAATAAATAAATAAATATATAAAGCGTACAAGATCTATTAGACAACCTTAAGTGTACAAATATATATATTACAGGTTTACCACAAAGGGAAGAGAAAGGAAAAGGCATTAAAAGCCTATTAAATGAAATAATAGCTGAAAACCTCCCAAGTATTGTTCTCCCACATCAAGAAGCTCAAATATTCCAAAACAGATTTAACCTAAAAGG
>NW_007739713.1:2585-4043 GCF_000696425.1 Galeopterus variegatus
GGACCTCCCCAAGACACAATTTACTCAAATTATACTATACCCAGTAAGCCCATTCTTCAGAAATGAAGGTGAAATAGTATCTTTCCCAGACAAAGAAAAACTGGAGGAATTCACTTTCACAAAATTGGCTCAACCAGAAATCTTTAAGGGAACCCTACATCTGGAAGCAAAAGAATGATAGCCATTATGATGAATACATAAGAAAGAATAAAAATCACTAATAGAGCAGTTATGCAAATGAGAGAAAGAAAATTAACTGTATCTTATCACTATAAAAAAAATACCAAACAGCAAAGAAAAACAATAAAAGTGAAAAGGAACAAATATATATACACACACACATATATATGTGTACATATATGAACAAAAAATTAATAAAATGGAAGTATTAAGGAAATACCTTTCCAAAATAACCCTGAATGTAAATGAATTAAATTCCCCACTTAAAAATATAGACTGGCTGAATGAATTAAAAAAACTAGATCCATCTATATGCTGCCTGTTAGAAACTCATTACAAAAGTAAAGACACACATAGACTAATAGTGAAGGGATGGAAAAAGGTATTCCATGCAAATGGAAACCAAAAATGAGCAGGAGTTGCCATACTTATACCAGATAAAATAAACTTCAAACCAAGAACTACAAAAAGAGACAAAGAACATTTTATAATAATAAATGGATCAATGCAGCAAGAAGATATAACAATCATAAATATATACGCACCCAGCATCTGTGCACCCAGACATGAGAAACAAATATTATTGGATCAAAAGGGAGAGATAAACTCCAACACGATAATATTTGTGGAATTTAACACACCTCTCTCAGCATTGGACAGATCATCTAGACAAAATGTTAGCAGACAAATATTGGATTTAAATAGCGCTTTAGAACTAATGGACTTGACAGACATATACAGAACATTTCAACCAAAAACTAGCATATACATTCTTCACATCAGCACATGGATCACTCTCCAGGATAGACTACATGTTAGGCCACAAATCAATTGTCAACAAATTTAAATAAGATTGAAAACATGTATTTTTTCAGACCACAATGGAATAAAACTAGAAATCAAAGACAAATAAAGCTTTGGAAACTATACAAACATATGGAAAATAAACAACATGTTCCTGAATGACCAATGGGGTCAAAGAAGAAATGAAGCAAGAAATCAAAAAATTCCTTGAAACAAATAAAAATTCAAGCACAATTCACCAATCCTATGGAATACTGGAAAAACAGTACTAAGAGGGAGATTATTGCAATACATGCTTACATCAAGAAAGTAGAAAGACCCCAAATAAACAACATAATGTTATACCTCAAGGAACTAAAAGAGCAAGAACAATCCAACCCCAAAATGAGTAGATGACAAGAAATAATGAAGAACAGAGCAGAACTAAATGAAATAGAGACCAAAAAAAAAAAAAAAAAAAAAAAAAAAAAAAAA
>NW_007739713.1:5145-13450 GCF_000696425.1 Galeopterus variegatus
CAAGTGAGGTGACCTGTCACTGGAGGGAGGAGATGCTATCTATGCTTAGTTCTTCTGAGAGATTTGATAGAATTGAGAGGCAGTAGCAGGGCCCGCCATGCCAGTTCCAATTGCAGGAAGGATCCCTGTCCCAATTAAAAAGGTACAATTAGTGCCCTATGGGAGTGGGAGGCACTTCCTGAAGGGGGGTGCAAAGTTAGTCCCAGTACCGTCTCCATCTCTCCATCTGTCTGGAGGGTGATGTCAGGCACGATTTAAAAGAATATGCAATAAATCGTGTTAGGGGGTCAGGTAACAGGATACTGTTGTTTTACAAAGGAAATATATTCCGGTTTTATGGCATGGATGAGGAGGGGGTAAGTGAGTGGTTGCATTTGGTGTTAGTAAGGCAGAGTGTGGGCAGGCCCCGCAAAATGCTGACAGGCCCCACTGGGTGAGATTAGAAGAAAATGAAGAGATGTTTGTGGAAACATTATGGGCTGCATTGACAGGGAGGGGTGACCACAAAAAGTTTCTCGCAAAGCAGGAGACAGATGAGTTGCTTGGGGACCAGTCTGATTTGGCAAAGACTGCATCGTCCTTGTGGACCTGGAACCTCCATGTTCCAAGTAAGGGGGGGGGGGCATTGAGATAGGAGGAAACACACGGGAAGGATGCGAAGGGTTAAGGAGCCAAAAGAATTTAAAGGGGACGTTGCCACAGTGAAATTGCTAAGAAGCATCCTACTGATAGCAGGTAAAGAACTGCTGGGAGAAATCTTTCTATAATGTTACAGTCTTTTGTGGGCAGCTGCCACCAATCCTGTAGCAAGTACTAGAACAGGTAGTATAGTAGTAGCTCTTGTGCGAGGGATGTGAAGCGGGCCTGCAAGAGTGAAAGGATAATCGCCAGGGGAAGGATTATCCTTTTACTGGGATTGGGGGAAGAGCAGAGTTCCTGGAAATTTTCACTTTTGTGGGTCCTAAAATGGATGAAGTGTGAGGAGATGTTGGGTTGGGGTTTGAGTAGAGGGACCCCTCTGGCTTGGTGTCAACAGATTCTTTCGGTAAAGTCTCAGGTGCTAGTTTTATCAATGATAAGTGATACCAAGGGGCCTTACCTAGTACTTTTACTGTTTTGCGGGTGGTGAGAAGTACTGTATAATGCCCTTTCCAACATGGCAAGAGAGGCTTTGGGATTCGGGTTTTAATATACACTTGCTGTCCCTGGCTCAGTATAAAGTCTGAGAGGGTGCTGGGGAAAGGATGAGGTAATTGAAGGTTGTCCTGTTCCCTACGATCCTTAATGAGTGAAAGAGAAGGGAGATACTGGCCTGAAGGCGATGAGCTGGAAGGGAGAGGTGTGAGAGGAAAGAGCCTACCATACTGAAGTTTGAGGGGGCTCAGGTGAGACCTGTGGGCTTTCGGGGGGCAGACAATAGGCAAGTGAGTGACTGGTAGGTAGGCCAAAATGTGTGATGATTTCTGAGGTGAGAACAAGCGTTACTGCTGTGGCATCCCCTGAAGTGCAGGGAAAAGCCTCAAACCAACCTGAAAAGGTATCTACTAAGGTTAGAAGATAGAGTGTCCTTTTGTGGGGAGAGTAATATAAGGGCTGAGGAAGGCATAGGAGGAGTTCATTGCCTATATGAATTGAATTATGGAAATCTAAAAGGACTTGCTCAGCTTGCGTGGTAGGGAGGACATAGTGACCAAAGAGAGTGTATCAGTTGTCTTTTCTCTGTGCCCCCAACTGTTGGAGGTGTTGTATTTCTTGTAGTGTGAATTTGGATAAAGGCATAGGGGCCATGAGAAGGACCTGAGCAGGAGAGGAAGAGTGGGAGCCTGGTGATTGAACAGCCTGTTTTGCGGTTAGATCCACCAGTTTGTTTCCCTGGGCTATGGGGTTGTTGGAGGTTTGGTATCCTCTGCAGTGTATAGCCCCAACCTCCTTTGGGAGTTGTGCAGCCTCAATAGCTTGTGTTAGATATACTATGGCATAACCTGCCCAGGGGGTGGCACTCCCATCTATGAACCGTGTCATGGGATGTGGGGAGATGTGTGGAAAGGGATTGAGAAAGAGGTCTAAAGCCTCCATGCAGTTATGTTTTAAGGGTCATGAGTGTTTTGGGATGAGAGTGTCTGGACTTTAAGGGAGGGCAAGGTTTAAAGGAGAACTGGGAGTTTCTAATGAAAGTGAGGTGAATAAGTTGTAGGTGGGAAAGGGAGATAATTGACTTGGCCTTATGGCTGAGAAAGTCTTGACTGTTTGTTTGAAAGTTAGTTTAGAGCTTTCTTATGTTAAAATTGCAGCTGCCACCAAGGCCTGTAAACAAGGGCCCATTCTTGAGCTGTGGTGTCTAGTTGTTTAGAGAGGTATGTAACTGGGGAGAAAATATCTCTTGCCGCTTGTCCCAAAACCCTGACTGCCAATCCTTGGGTTTCAGTGACAAATAGGATAAAAGGATGAGATAGGTTTGGGAGAGATAGAGCTGGAGCTGCAAGGAGAGTGGCTTTTAATCACTGGAAGGGAGAATGAATGAGCTTTGTGGGATCTAAGGGAATGGCTGTATCCACTTTGGCTGCCCCATAAAGTGGCTTTGCTAGCATGCCAAAGTTAGGAATACACAGGTGCAGATACCCTGCAAGCCCTAAGAAAGAAAGGATTTCACCCTTTGTGGTAGGAATAAGGGAATTCAGAAATTAAACTCTTGTGATCCACCATTATTTCTCTGATGTTGGGGGTGAGGTGGACTCCCAAGTAGGTGACTGAAAGAGAAGATATTTGGGCCTTGCTGGGGACACTGGATATCCCCTGGAGGCCAGCAAATGAAGGAGAGTGACAGTGTGGGCCTGTGAATCCTCATAGGAGGGGCTACAAAGGAGGAGGTCATCCACATATTGTATTAAAGTGCTAGAGGTTGGAGGAAGTTCAGACAAATCTTGAGCTAAGGCCTGGCCGGAAAATGGGGGCTATCTCGAAACCCCTGAGGTAGTACTGTCCAAGTAAGTTGTTAGGAACAGCGTGTGTCAGGATCAGTCCTATATTAAGTGGTATGAGACATTAGGCTTTATAACCAGAAGGATGGGTATATTAAAAGGCGAGTGGGTAATCCGTGAGAGATCAGAAGAAAGGACTTTGTGTAGGATGGGTTTTAAGCCTATTAGGTGTTTGTTAGTGATGGTATACTATGGGACATTAGGGAACAAAGAGGGGTTCTGCAATTTAACAAGGATATAGGAATGGTGCATAGCAATGGAGGGACAAGAAGCATCCCATACTAGGGATTTACCTAGTCTGAGGGGGAGGGGAAGGTGGAAGCCTCAGGGGCCAGGTCTGGGGCCGCCTGTAATAGGAATATTGTAGCTGGAGTTAAAGTGCTTAGGGTAAGAGTAAGAGTAGCTTTGAATTTGAAAAGGATGTCCCATCCCAGTAAGGGGGCTGGGCATTGAGGCATTATTAAAAATTTGTGTGTGAATTGGATGTGCTGTAGGGTGTAGGAAAGGGGTTGAGTGATCCGTGGGTGGTATTCTTATCCCATGACCCTTACTACTGTAATAGAGGACGGGGTTGTTGGTCCTGCATATTCAGGAAGGGTAGTGTAAGTGGCCGCTGTATTGATGACAAATGAGATCGGCTTACCTGCTATGAGGTGAGTTACCATTGGCTCATGCGTGGTGATCTTCATGGAGGCCTTAGGCCCTGGGCTTCATCAATCCTCCTCCTGGGCAAAGCCAAGGGCTATAGGTTGGGGACTGGGCCACTCTCTCTCTGGAGAGTGGCACAGTCAATCCCCCAGTGACCTGGCCATTTGCAGTGAGCACAGGTTATGACAGGCCTGTGCTGAGTGGCCCAGTTGACCGCATTTGAAGCAGTTCTCAGATGGCTTGCCCCTAGAGGCAGCCAGTTTTGGAGCATGTGAGCCATGGATGGCATTATCCAGGAGCTGGTATTTGGCCTGATCTCTTTTATAGTTTTTTGAATATCAGGGGCTGATTGGGTAATGAAATGAGAGTGTAAGAGGGCCATGCCTGCAGAGGAGTTTGGATCTATACGTGTGTATTCATGTAAAGCCTCAGAGAGGCAGGTTAGGAACTTGCTGGGATTTTCAGTGCATCTCTGTGTGATTTCTCTAAGCTTGTCATAATTGACTGACTTGTGAGTAGCCTTTTGGAGGCCATGAAGTAGGTGTGTGATCATGTTACCCCAGAGATCTTGATCCCCATGGCCAGCCTGGAAGTTCCAATTTGGGTCCGTGCAAGGAACAGCAATGGCTCCCACAGGCCACCTATTATTTTGAGCATGTACCTAAGCCACTATCCAGACCTGCTCCCTGTTCATGGACTTGGACAATTCCTTCCATCCCAGCCACTTCACGGAAGGGTTATAAAAAGCCGGAGCTGAGGTGGGGTTCTTACCTGATGTAGGGGGAGAAGGGGAAGAGTTGGGCTGAGGACGAGCATTTGGAGGCCTGCTGTGGGGAAGAGAGAGAAATGTGGAGGGTTGATGGATCAGAAGATTGATCTGAGTCTGGAAGGAGGGGTTGAGCATGAGCTAGGAGAATTTGAAACACAGGACAGTTTTGATAGAAGAAAGCATTCAGTCATAGAAGAAGGCTTGAATAAGGAATCTCTACAGCTTTTGCCACTTTGGTGAGTATCTAAATTGAGTGCCACCTTGTGGCCACTGGGATCCATTGTGATGAGGCATCTGAGTTTTGATGTCTCTCTGGAGACCAAGAAATTGGCCAGAAGATGGCTCAGAGGCATAGTGTGTGGAGTATAATAGAAAATGAAACACTTAGGTTTAATGTCTCCCTGGAGGCCAAGAAATTGACCAGGAGACAGCCCAAGGGTCTACAGTGTGAAGATCCCGTGTAGAGGGTGAGAAAGTGCAGTCAGTCCTGGTAGAAGAAGCATGCCAACAAACAGCATCCTCTCTGCCACCCACTGTCTTTTTGAGAGAAAAGCCACCAACTGGCTAGAGGAGCATCCTCCAATAGCTGGGGGGCATGAGAAGAGTTCCTCAGCCAGGGACCTGGGCTTTGAGAGCAAGAGCAAGGGTGAGAGTGAGTTGGGGGAACCTGAGATAAGACAGGATTGACCCACTGACTCACGCTGAATTGAGGCTGATGTTGGATGTGTTGGTCTGAAACAGCAAAAGGAGAGAGAGTCCCAGAGGCATCCAGTTCTAGCAGGTCTGGGAAGGGCGGCCAAGGGCCAATCACCCCAAGAGAGAGGGGATCCTCCACAATGTCAGCCAAAACACTTTGTGGGTTTCAGCACCATTATGAAAGAAAGTGAGCTGAGATGCCGGGTACTGTTCAAGCTTTATCAAACAAAGAAATCTGATGTGCTGTAATCAAAATAGAGGACCACCCAGGGTTGCCATGAAAATGGTGGACAGCAGCTAACATAGGGCAGTGGCAGCTTATATTAGTATGTGTTGACACCAATAGGTGCGTGATGTAATTCTGGGTTGGGGATTGAGTTAGGTCATGGCGCTAGAGAGTTCTGCACATTTGGAAACACTGAAAGTTTCATTTTCTCTGAAACCATGAGGCTTCCTGTAAAAGAGAATGGGGAAGGAGAGGGGAAGGGGTAGACAGCACCATTTTGTACTTGGGCTTGTCTAAGATGGCACTGGTTATATTACAGATCTATTTCCTACCAACACTGAATCAAGAAGAAATAGAAAATGTGAACAGACCAATAATGAGTAATGAGATTGAATCAATAATTAACAGTCTACCAACAAAGAAATGCCCAGAACTGGAGGGCTTTGCTAATAAATTCTTCCAAACTTTTAAAGAAGAATTAATACTAGTTCTTCTCAAACTATTAGAAAAAAAATGGAAGCAGAAGGTATTCTTCTAAACTCATTTTATGAGTCCAGCTTCATCACCCTGATACCAAAACCAGACAAAAACACACAAAAAAGAAAAGTACAGGCCAACATCTTTGATGAACTTAGATGCAAAAATTCTCAAGAAAGTACTAGCAAACAGAATCCAAGAGCACATCAAAATGATTATAGACCATGATCAAATGGGACTCATCCCAGAAATGCAGGGTGATTTGACATATGAAAATCAATAAATGTGATATAGGACATCAGTAAAATGAAAGATTAAAAAACATTTGGTCTTTTCAATGCATGCAGAAAAAAGCATTTGATAAAATTCAACATCCCTTTATGATAAAAACTCCCAACAAATTAGGGATAGAAGAAAAGTATCTCAACACAATAAAAGCCATATATGACAAACCCACAGCTAACATCATCCTGAATTGGGAAAAGTTGAAAGCTTTTCCTCTAAGAGCAGGGCCAAAACAAGAATGATCACTCTTACCACCCTATTTAACATAGTACTGGAAGTCCTAACTACAGCAGTTAGGCAAGAGAAAGGAATAAAGGGCATCTGAATTGGAAAAGAAGAGGTCAAATAGTTAATGTTTGCAGATAATATGATCTTATATATACAAAAACATAGAGACCCAATCAAAAAACTCTTAGAGCTGATAAACAAATTTAGTAATGTAGCATGATAGAAATCAATATACAAATATCAGTAGCATTTCTACACACGAATAATGATCTATCAGAGAAAGAAATCAAGAAAGTCATATCATTTACTATAGCTACCAAAAAATGGAGTAAAATGCCTAGGAATAAATCTAACAGAGGAGTTGAAAGGTATCTACAATGAAAACGACAAAACACTGATGAAAGAAATTAAGGAGGACACAAAAATGGAAGGACATTAATCATAAAAAGAGAAAGAGTAACCCTAACATTCATATAGAAGAACAAAAGACCTTGAATAGCTTAAGAAATCCTGAGAAAAAAGAATTAAGTGGGTGGCATCACACTAACTGACTTCAAATTATACTGCAAAGCTATAGTAGCCCAAACAGCATGGCGCTGGCATAAAAATAGACACTTGGACCAATGGAATATAATAGAAAGCCCAGAAATAAATTCTTATACTTACAGCCAATTGATCTTTGATAAAGGCACTAAAAACATACATGGGGGAAAGGACAGCCTCTTCAATGGGTGGTGCTGGGAAATCTGGATATCCATGTGGAGAAGAATGAAACTAGACCAAATCCTTCATCATGTACAAAAATGAACTTAAAATAAAGACTTAAAAAAGTAAGACCTGAAATTGTAAAAGTTCAAGAAGAAAATGCAGAGTGAATGCTCCAGTATATAGGACTAGACAAAGATTTTATGAATAAGGCCTCAAAAGCAAAGGCAACAAAAGTAAAAATAAACAAATAAGATCTTATCAAACTAAAAAGCTTCTGCCCAATGAAGGAAACAATCAATATAGCAAAGAGACAACCTACGTAATCAGAGAAAATATTTGGAAACTATGCATCCAACAAGGGGCTAAATTTCAGAATATACCAGAAACTCAAACAACTCAATAGTAAAAAATACAAATAAGTCATCAAAAAATAGGGAATAGACATATTTTAGAAGAAGACATATAAATGGCCAACAGGTCCATGAAAAAATGTTCAACATCACTAATCATTAGGGAAATACAAAACCACAAAACCACACTGAGACACCATAACACCCCAGTTAGACTGGTTATGAACAAAAAGAAAGATAAAACTAATGCTGGTGAGGATGTGGAGAAAAGGGAACCATTACACATTTTTAGTGGAACTGTAAATTAGTACAGTAATTTTGGAATACAGTATGGAAGATTCTCAAACAACCACAGATAGAACTACTACTGAGTATATATCCAAAGGAATATATCCACAGAAATCCCACTACTGAGTATATATCCAAAGGAATAGAAATCGTCTTGTCAAAGGGATGCTTAAACTTGTGTGTTTATCACAGCTCTGTTTACAATAGCCAAGTTATGGAACCATCCTAAATGTCTATTGATGGACAATTGGATAAGGAAAGTGTGGTATATATACACAATGGAATACTACTTAGCCATAAAAAAGGATGAAATTGTGCCATTTGCAGCAACGTGGATGAACTTGGAGAAAACTTAAGTGAAATAAGCCAGGCACAGAAAAAGAAATATCACATGTTCTCACTCATATGTGGGAGCCAAACAAAGAGAATAAAACAGAACAAAAAAAACAAAACAACTAATAACAATCATAAGTTGAACTGTTAACAGGAGAGCGGAAAACTGTGGTTACAAGTGGGAAAGGCGAGGAGGAAGGGGGAATAGTGAGAAGCTGGTTAATAGACACACAAGTACAGTATGATAAGAAAAATAATCTCTATTGGTGTACAGTCGACCCAGAAACCTATAATCAATAATTATTTACTGAATGTAATC
>NW_007739713.1:14240-17743 GCF_000696425.1 Galeopterus variegatus
CTTGAAAGGCAAAACCCCTGTTTCTCTTATGCTTTAGTAAGTTTTGAAATGTTGAGAGTGAATTATGCAAAGAAAACTTATAAGGACCTATACTACACAGTAGAAAATGAAACTGAAAAAAAAAAGTATTTATTGGTAATTTTTTTCAGCATAACTTTACATTTTCTTGAATTTGCACCAAGACATAATTTTACAATTCCAACCAAACTTCTGCTAGGGTTCACTCTAATTTACTGACACAATGAGGAGCTCATATGCCTAATAAGGAAATCTATCTCATAAATCTTTTAGGAATCAATTTTATATGTTGTATTTTGTATGTTTGCTGGTCATATTTTTCCATAATGACCCATGGTCTGATATTTTGCATTAATGAATGAATTCTTGAGTGTGGACACAAAATGTACCTCTCTTTTTTCTAAGCAAGTATGAGCTACAATCAAACATTGCCGATAATTATAATCAGAAGTAAATTGACACAGTCTACCTTAGGACCATTCCTCTAGTAAATAATGATTGATCTCAAAAAACCAAATATATTACCTGTGTGATCTTTATGACTTCATATGTATTTTACAGCTCTGATAAAATCCAGTTTTGAGCAAGAACCAATCAAACTACTCAAGTATTAATTTTTACATTGAGCTCTGTTTCAATATAAATCCCATATTTAAGTGAAGAAATGTCTGGAAGATCTACTTCTTTTGAAAAATTGGCTTAAGGACAGTGTTTTTAGAGAAACATAATAATTTCTTTCTCATTACTTTTGTAATTTCAATTTAATATAAAAAGTGAAGAAATGTCTGGAAGATCTACTTCTTTTGAAAAATTGGCTTAAGGACAGTGTTTTTAAAGAAACATAATAATTTCTTTCTCATTACTTTTGTAATTTCAATTTAATATAAAAATTTTTATAAGAAGCTGTAGGTAGTGGGGTTATGTTACAAATTTCCTGTTTATTTGTGAAACATTATATCATTAATTGAATCCTGATTTGTATTTTTTATATTTGTATATTTTTACATCTATAGTATATATATGAAATTGCATAAATATATCTATATACAATAATTGATTTCACCTAATTGTAATATGACTGAAATTTTAGTATCTACTGTGCTCATGAGTCAAATAATTTATACTTATATATGTTTAGCCTTAAAAATTGTGTAAAAAAGCATATCATTGTTATTGTTGCAATGTTACTTGAAGCATCAAAAATATTTAAAATATGAGTAATATATTCACTTTATCAGGATATAGGTGGAATATATTACATGAGATAGTTTGTTTTCTAACTTTGGAGCTAGTATTTAAAAAGACAATAATTGTCACTCATCGTATAAAATGCATTGTCCTCAGTAATACTGTTATGACCCATCTTTTCAACTCCCTTATATAGGAAGGTGCGGGAAATGCTAAAGTTCAAAGTTAAAGTACTAATTAAATTTTATTTAAAATGCACAATATATCAGAATGTACCAGTATTCACAGTCTGCCCAAGAAATATTTCAGGCAATAAAATTTATACTTCCTTAACAAAGAAAAATTGAAAGATAATTTTAGATAAAATAACCTTGGGGAACAAGGGATGAGGGAACATTATCCTTGACATAAAAGGCAGTATAAGGTGGCTGACCTCAGTGATAGGGTTAAAATACAACCAAGACATTTTTTCAAAACCACCTTGAATCTCAAATTCCTTACTGAGAACAAAGAAAGCAAATAAAATGGGAGGAGAAAAAATAGTTATGTAGCTTAATTGACAAACAGATCTTTTATGAGGACATATTTCCCAAATAACGAGAATTATTACTCTGAGACAAACAGTTAAGAACTAGTAATAATTTACCTAATTTCATTATTTTTGTTTGTTTGTCAGGCCCAAAAGATTATTATGGTGGATTTGTGTGTGTTTGTGTGTGTAAATACATGTACTGTTAGAGACTGCTAAGTTTGATTGATTTACATGGATAGTCTATGGAGAAAAAAACAGTTTTATTCAATAGATTGTACTTACCAAGATTTTAGATGTTTCAGTGACATTATAAAGACTTATAGCGGCAAGGTTTTTTTAAAAATCTTTTTCTAGAGAAAAATTTTCATGTATAAAAATCCAAACAAAACTACTCATTACTAAAATACATTATTTAGTTAACCAAATGGGTGCTTTTAAGTATTGGTTATATTTTGTATGTTAAACACATCTTAATAAAAAAGCACATTCATATGCCTGTGCCTAACTCTAGGATTTATGGTTCAGAAAGCTGATCATAGGGTCCTAACAACTTGTCCATTTCTTGTCTGTTTCTGTGCTCCTGTTACAGAATATCTGAGACTGGGTAATTTATAAAAAACACAGGTTTATTTGCCTTGCAATTCTGGGACAGCTACCTCTGGTGCAGGCCTCAGGCTGCTTCTACTCATGGTGGAGAGTGGCAGGCAGCCAGCAGGTACAAGCAGATCACATGGTGAGAGGAAGCAAGGGGGGATGTTGCTAGGTTCTTTTTTACAACCAGCTCTCATGGGAAGTAATAAAGTAAGAACTCAATCACTACCCCCATCCCCCAGGGAGAGCATTAATCCATTCATGAGGGATCTGCCCCTGTGACTCAATCAGTTTACAACACTGCCACACTGGGGATCAGATTTCCAGTGGAGTTCTGGGATGACAGAACATACCCACTCCATAATACCTGAATTATTTTTAAAAGCCTACGGATGTTTCTGAGGCAAACCAAAGATTGAGGACCATTGCACTCAGCTCTCGAAGGGAAAATTTATGACTATTAAGGTGAACTATGTGTTTTATATCTATTACTTTTTGTTCATTTAATCTCCCTAGGTTATATTATTATTTAATGTAAGCAGGAAAAGAACCCTATAAGATATTGTCTTGGTCTGTTTGGGCTGCTATAACAAATTACTTTAGACTGGGTAGCTTCTAAATGACAGATATTTATTTATCATAGTTCTGGAGGCTGGCAAGTCCAAGATCAAGGATCTGGTGATTTGCTGGGGGGTAAGGGCTCACTTTCTTATAGATGTTGACTTCTAGCTATGTCCTCAATGTATAGAAGTTGCAACAAGCTCTTAAGGGCACTAAACCTATTCAGGAGGTTTAAACATGTGAATTTTGGGGGGAAACAAATATTTAGACCATAGCATATATGCGCTAATATTATTTTATTCCCTTTTAATAGAGTAGGACAGGAGTTTAGAAAGGTTGTTACATTTCCCAGGGTTAAACAACTAAAAAGCTAAAGTGTAGCTTTGTTCCAGGCAGTCTTATTCCAGATTCCACATTCCTAACCAACATAATAAATAGTGACCCCCACTCCATTACCCCCATATACAACAAAAGAAAGAAGGGATTCAGAAATGCAAATTTCCTAAGTCTCTAGCACACTCCAAGTTGCTTCCAGTAGTATGGTTTTGTTTGTTTGTTTGTTTGTTTGTTTTCCAGTATATCTTCTGGGAGAAAAAGCTCTGATTTCTAGATA
>NW_007739713.1:17992-32969 GCF_000696425.1 Galeopterus variegatus
GAAAGAAGGGATTCAGAAATGCAAATTTCCTAAGTCTCTAGCACACTCCAAGTTGCTTCCAGTAGTATGTTTTTGTTTGTTTGTTTGTTTTCCAGTATATCTTCTGGGAGAAAAAGCTCTGATTTCTAGATAACTAGAACTGTGTATTTTAATATAAATAGCTCAGTAGTGGGCGTTTTACTATCAGGAAATTGATTTTTTTTTATAATTATAAGGAACTTTCTTTACAAACGTGTTATTCTGCTTTTCCTTTCACAAATTCATTAACACCAATGTTGTTCTTTTCCTGATTCATAATCTAATCTCCTAAGTAAATTTCTAAGTCACAGTCACGTTGTATAAAATAATGAAGTTGAAAATGACTGTAGTAGTGGTGGTAAAAGCCATAAAAAATTCATTTTGTGAGCAGTTTGAACTCTCCAGCCCTGAGGTAAAACTTTAGTGCAGATAGTCTATTTTATCTTTACAACACAACTCTAAAAGTTAAGTGTTTGCTCAGGGTAATACAAGTAGGAAGTGATGGGGCTGGATTTGAGCCTCAGGTTGTTTGGTGGCAGAGCTGGTGTTACTAGATTGTGACACCTTTGGCATAGCTTACAATGTAACCCCAATGCACAAATAATCATTCATAATTTCCTTAGTGAGTGCTGTTCCTCTACATCTAGTTATTTTTTCATGGATGTCTAGAATTTGTGTGAAGTTAGAAACCAACCCTCAGAATTAGCTAAATGTACATAGGTATAGACATTTTAGGTACTCTGTCCAAAACAGCCTGTCAAGCAGCAGTCAGTTGCACGTGTAAACATTACTAGCTTTAGTAAGTTCTGCCTAAAAAGCAGACCTAGTGGTGGCAATGTGACTATTGTTCTCTTTGCCAACGGTGCCAAGTTTGTGAGGCTGTGCTTCTAAACAGACAAATACTGTATTTACTTTTCCTGCTCTGTGACCCTCTGGAACTCATGTTATTCCTGCTATGACTAGGCCTGGCCACTATAAGCTCCAAAATCCTTTCAATAAAGTTGCTTTTTAAGACAGTCCGAGTTGCTTTCTGTTTCTTGTAATCCATACTCCTACAGTGATTGACTCTGCTCGCCCTCAGTAGCAACTTTGGATGTTATGACAATGATGTTTCACTTTAAGGGTCTGATTTACAAGGTCATAAAGAGGCTAACACAATGTGTAATAAATATCTTATAGGCTTCTGGCTAGGTGCCCAAGCTACAAAAAGCAGGTTTGATGAAACAGAGGGAAAGGAGATAATGGGTCTAGATTGCTTACTGAATTATTATTTATCTAGTTATTAGGAAGAGTTCATAGTAAGAGTGATAAGATATTTTTTAAAACATTGGAGCAATCTCTGGTGGTTACATACATTTGGATCCACAGGCCTTGTGGGTGCTTTATCACCTTAGCTACATGAAAAATATTAACAAATTTTGCACAGAAGAGTGCTGCTGGAATATGGCATTTTAGCAATGAAGCTTTTAAATTTGATACATATGGGTTTGTTTTAATTAGTCTTTATAAATATCTGCATTTCTAGATGTTAACAGAATGAATTGCTAATTTGGAGCTATCTAAAACTATTTAAGAAAAAATCTGATTAAACTGCATTTAAAAAATATACTAGTTATTTCTGTCTGTCTAGTCTCCTAGAATGTTAGGATTTTGAAAACAGAGCAATCGTCTCATCCACCACTCATTACAGCTCTGGCACACCAGTAGATATTCGATAACATGTTGCCTAATAGCTTCTGGACAAAGTTGAATGATAGAGAGTCCTGTTCAGTCTATCATTACAACATATTTTATTCACCTCATAAATATATCTCAACTCCATACACTTCTTGATTTTAACAAAATCACCTTTATCCTGTGATCTTCTGTGATATTAAAAAATTCATTTACCTACAACCATTGTTTGCCTTTCTGCAGTCTATTATTATTACTATAGCCGTAATAATAATTTGAAAACATAAATGTCATCATGATGCCTCCTTAGTTAAAAGCCTTCAATACTTGATCATTTTTCTAAAATAAAAACCAGTCTGTTGTATGGCTAATAAAACTCTGCATCTGACTGTATGTCCTCTCATCTCAGGCCACTTTTTACATTAATCTTCACAGACCAGTCCCATCAGCCTTCTGAAGGATCTTGGGTGCTGCTTCCTGCCTCCGCCCCTTTATACATGCTGTTCTGCACTTCACTCTACTTTGATAGAAAAATCCTTCTCTTCTTCCAGATTTTAGAGAAAGCATCATTTCCTTATAACCTGTGTACATATAAAATTATGACATGTATTTAATTTTTTCATCACAACACTTGTTACAGTTGGAAATTATATAATAAATTCTGTATCTTTTTTTTTTTTTTTGGTATCTGTCTTTTTCACTAGAATTTAGGTTCAATAAGATCAGGGACCATGTGTCTACTTTTGCTTGTCATTTTATGTTTTTGGTATCTGTCTTTTTCACTAGAATTTAGGTTCAATAAGATCAGGGACCATGTGTCTATTTTTATTTTATTTCTAGATCCTGGTACAGTACTTTATATATATAAATAACTGTTGACTGAAAGAATCATTGAATGAACAACCCCCCTGTATGTCTCACTTGAATTAAGCACTCCAAATTGACATCTTGAAAGAAAAATTACCTGTTTATTTGAGCAAAGATGTAAACAGCAACTTTCTGATTCCACTCTTCCTTGCCTGGCCCCAGTATATAAATTTTGTAAACAAATTTTTCCTTATTTGTGACAAATGTAACTTAAAGTGAACGAGCTGTTAATAGTTCCTTAATGGCAAGGACTTATCTGGTTTTGTATCTCCCCCCACCCCAGAAATACCAGAGAAGTGGGTTTATGAGTTTTATGGATTATTCCAAACTGTACAAATTTAGCACCAATCATATGACCCTAGATCCGTGATTGGGATTCAAATATTTTATAGTACTTTCTTCAAGATTTTTTTTAAAAAAAATGTTCTAATAAAATGAAAGCTGAATATTGGATTCAAGCATTTAATGAAGCTAAACTTCAAATAAATGTAACAGTCGTATGGTGGATTGTACAGAAAGTTACACGATAAGTATAAATGCCACCCAAAGACGTTTTGGAGGGAAGTCACATTTAATAAACATCCATATCCTATGGAATAGAATACAAAAATAGCATAAACAATGCAACCTCTGACAGAGTACTTTTGGCTGCAAGATTTGTTTCTAGCTAAGTTTGGGAAAAAGAAAATATTCTACAATAATATGTTTAGTACTTTTCTAAAGATAAATGTCAAGAAAGACAAAGGCTAGGGAATTATTTTAGAATAAAAGAGAGTAAAGAATTATAACTAAATGTGTGAATTTAGACTAGATCCTGAACTGAGAAAAAAAAAGTGTAAAGGACATTACTGAGCAGTTGATAAAATGTGAATATGTAGTAGGTATTAGAGTACAGTATTAGGTTAATGGTAAATTTCCTGATTTGATTACTTTTGTGTTGTCAGGTAAGAGATAGTCTTTTTCTTGTGTTAATGAGCATTTGGGCATGAAAGAGTGAAGGGGCATTGTATCACAAGATCCCCAAATCTGAGAGCGTACTTGAGTAGTGCTTGCCTTTCTCAAAGAAATCACCAGGTATTACAATAGGTAGAGACAGAAGTCACTGACAGCAGCTGGCCGGCTAGATATCTGCATCAACACAGCGTACATACAATAGTTATATAGTGAACAGATCAAAGTAGGAGTGTAGAACATTTACAAGATTACATGCAGACCCTCATCCAGCTCACATAACTCGGAGTGCATGGGAGATCTGGCTGAGTAGATAAGTTAATCTATTTGCTACTCTTCTGCCAGAGTGTTTTAGCACCAGCATGTTAATTCCTTTAGTTAGGGTCCCTGCTTCCTCCAGTCTTCCATTCATCTTAAAGAGGACATGCCTTTCCATGGGTAACTACCTTGGCCATGGGTAGTTTCCCAGGGGGGAGGGGGAATACAGTATGCATGGGAAAGGGGTATAGGGCTATGTCCAGAATTTACCCTACATTCCACCCCTACATATGACTATTCCACTCTCACAGTCTTCACGTCACATTAATCTTCCACATGTGTTCTGGGTGAAAGAGCAAATTGTGCATTGTTCAGAGCAGAACCGATGTGGCAAATAGCAGCAACTTCAAGCAGACCCAGCAGGCTGATCTATTATGTACTCAAGCTGGGGTTGCAGCCCATTGAAGATAGGTGTTCCATATGGTCATACTAGGGACTATAAGAAAGATGTTTAACAGGTACTAAGAGTGGTAAGTCATATTCATCAGGTAGCACACAAGTGACAGCTTTATCTTGAGACAATATAGTGACACTAAGGTGGTGGGAGGGCTTCCAGAGCTTAGCACACCAAGCTCTATCAGGTCTAGGGACTCTTATCTATGACAGAAAGAGAGGGGGAGACCCAAAAACTCCAGAGGGAAATAATAGTCCAGTTGTTTATAATCTGGTCTGTGAGGTTGTGACATCTCATGATATTTGCCCATTGTCCTATTACTGTTGGAAAGATCCCTAATCCCCTTTCTATTTCTTCATCCCAGGGAGAAAACAGGGAACAACAGAGTGGTTCAGTTGGAATTTCCCAGGGCCAATGGAGTGGACTCACTCCAGGTACTATATCTTGAGGGTTGGCAACAACCAGTTATTTCCACTTTCCCAGTGAGGTATTAGTAAAGTATCTGGTCTTAATTTGCAGTCTTATAGCCACTGTCCAAGGCTGCATCATTGTGCCCAGCGGGGAGGGGCATCCAGATCTGGGCCTCTCATTCGGTGTCCATAGGGCTCCTGCTAACCTCGTTGACCACCCTGCAGAGTGTGCTGTTCTGTCTTCAATGCTTCCTTAAGCACTCCATTGTATCTTTTGATGAGGCCGGTTCCAGTTGGATTATAGGGAGGATGAACCTTCCAAGTGATGTTATGGGCATTGATCCATTGTTGTACCTGTTATCCAGTAAAATGATCACTCTCAATGACTTCAGCGGTCCCATAGCTGGCCGTGAGCTGTGACAATCCTCTGATTGTTGTTCTCTGGGTGGCTGTTTTGCTGGGGTAAGCTTGCATAATATCAGTACAGTGTCTACACAGGTCAATGCATACCAAGACCCTTCTGATAAAGGGAGTGGCTCTATATAGTCTATTTACCAATGATTCAGGGGTGCATTTCCCATACGCACCTGTCTTATCTCTGGGGGAAGCTTGGTATACATGGTTCACAGTCACTGGTTTATGGTGGCTGATCACATATATATCTTGCCACATGTCCTGACCCCACAAGGGCTTATTCATGATCAACTATTCCTAAATTTTCCATTGGGGCAACCACAGTGTGAGCCCCTTCAAAACTGCCCAACTGTCATTACAGAAGATTACCAGGAATTTCTCTTTGGCTATCACCATCCATACTGCTCGCAGTTCAGCCCATTGGCTGTTTTTCCCGGTGCCTTCATCCATCCAGATGGTATCAGTTGACAGTTGGTATGCCATGGCTTTCCATCAAAGGGTGGTACCCTTGACAGGAGCTATCAGTATACCAAGCCTCCTCTGGCACCGGTGGCACACCTTCCTTCATGGGTAAGGGAGTCCATACTGTGCATTCAGTGGGCACATTGTCTGGGTCCACAAATGTGATGGGTCCCAATAACTGCTGTAGTCCATGGCTCAAGGGACTTGTGGATAAGTTACTTCACTATTGCAGCTAGGTGCACCACTTGGTCACCATGGTCGTCTGAGCACCGGGACTGTGGGGTAACATGCAGACATCATGAGTCCATCCAGCAATTGGCAGTGCAGTCCTCACTGTTACAGCTGCCTGTCCAGTGACTGGGTCTGTGGCTAGTAATGATCTATAAACAGCATTTATTTGTTGCTCTATGGGGCTACATCTGGCCTCTGCTCCTTTCCATGTTTGGAACCAAAACCCATGGGGAGGCAAGCTTTCCCTGTCATTGCCAAACCCCCCAAACATAGCCCTCCTGAGAAATATTTACATCAAATTCACAGGTTGGTACTAGATTTAGAACTCTGAATGCAAGACAGAGAGCAGTTTGACACTCAGAAGTACAATCTCATTGTGCTTCCTTTTTTACTAGCTTGTATAGAGCCTCACTATTTGAGCTAAATGAGGAATAAATACCCTCAAGTATCTTAAGGATCCCAGAAATTCCTATAATTGTTTAATGGTAGTTGGCCTAGGGAATGCCTGAATCTTATGTATTACCATGCAGGGCATTACTTTTATCTTACCTGACCAAATAACACCCAACAATTTGACAGATAATCCAGGTCCCTGGAACTTGCTTTGGTTTATAACTCATCCCTTCCTCTGTAAGTGAGTGATAAGGGGTGGTGTAGCCTTCTCCAAACCTGTAAGAGAATCAGAGGTTAACATAATGTCATAAATATAATGGAATAGTCTCATTAATGGGGATGCTGTCCATTTTTCCAAGTCTTCCATGATCATTCTGTGGCAGATTGTAGGGCTATGCAGGTATCTCATTAGCAAAATCATGAGTGTCCACTGGCATCCTTCCCATGTGAAGATGAATTGATCTTGACTATCTGGATGGGTATCAATACTGAAGAAAGCATTAGACAAGTCTAATACAACATGGTATGTTCCTAACTGAGTTACTAGTTTATCCATAATATCAGCAATATTGTGTACAGCTGCAGGTAAAGGAAGAATTACCTTAAGTTCACTTTAGTCCACAGTCATTCTCCAGGTGCCATCTGGTTTACAGATGGGCCATACAGGGGAATTATATGGACTATGGGCTGGGTGTATTATTTTTGCCTTGGCTAATTCCAGTATAGTTTCCCCAATTTCCTTGTGACTACCTGGCAACTGATATTGCTTAGTTGCCACTATTCACTGGGGTGATGGAAGTTGCACGAGAGGGTACTGAGCTTTACCTCTCTGTACCTCTTTCATAACCCTACTTCATAGGTGAAACTCCCACACACCAGAATGCAAACACAAATGTTGCAGTATATCAATCCAGCATATGTATTCCCTGATGTGGGATATATACATAGCATGATCCCTGGGGGACAGCCTCTCGATCCTTAAAGTTAACTTCATCTTTCTTACTTTATTGAATTGCCCACGTTACCCATCTATAGCCATAATTGGCCCCTAGAACTTTGATGGATTCCCATATATCAATATACATTGAGCCTGTATCTGCTAAGGAAATCACCCTTTGTATGTTCAGCAAAGACCAGTATACAGTGAGCTCAACATGGGGCCTCCAGTTGACAGAGACACCTTGCATTTCCTCCACCCCATGGCCCCACCTCTAATCTTGGGACCAAGGGAACATGACATCTGTCTCATCTTCCTCTGGAGGAGCAATCAGCTCCACGTGGGGTGAGCTGAAGAGCCCCCCCACCCCCATAGTGGGCAATTTTATGAATTCCTTCAGCCTTGGTTCTTCTTGGCAGCCATGCCTCCAGTTGCCTTTCTGGCAGAAGCTAAAACTGTTTCTCTTTGGGAAGCTGTTGCCACAATTTAAGCAGTGTTGCATTCTGCTGTTTATCTGTTTTGAGGGATTGACCCCTGCCTTTGTTAGGTCCACCCACAGCTGTTTTCTAGTAACTTTCACTGGTTCTTTCTGATTTTGCTTTCCCCCTCTTTTCCCTTTTGGTGTGGCTTCCTTTACCTTGTGAATCCCTTTCTTTTGTGGTTTAATTTCAGTTTCTAGAAACTATGGCTAGCTTAGATTAGCTATGTCTTGTGCAACCCTTTGAACTGATTGCCCTACTAAGGGTGACAGAACAGATACCAATGCTCCATAGTAGCTACTAGGAGCTGACTGCATAACTCTGTCTTTCATTCCTCCAGTAAATTGCACCAAGACTGGACCATGGAAGGAGTCTTGGTAAACAGCATATCTCATATCCAGTTCCCTAAGGAATTCTTGCAACTCTTCCGTTGTAAACCACTGACAGCCCATGCGGCTGTACTAATTTATAATCCCACCAATAGCGTATGAGGGTTCCCCTTGTCAGCATTTGTTTTTCTCAGTGCTTTTAATAATAGCCAGTCTAACTGGGGTGAGATGATATCTCAATACGGTTTTGATTTGCATTTCCCTTGAACATTTTTCATTTACCTCTTGGTCATTTGTATGTCTTCCTTTGAAAAATGTCTACTCAGCTTCTTTGCCCATTTTTTAGTTGTATTATTTGGCTTGTTTGTTTGTTTGTTTTGTTTTTACCACGAAGTTGTTTGAGTTCCTTGCGTAATCTGGAATTTAATTTCTTGTCAGAAGCATAGTTTGAAAATATTTTCTCCTATTTTATAGGTTGTCTTTTCACTCTGTTGATTGTTTCCTTTTTAGTTTGATATAATCCTATTTGTTTATTTTTTCTTCTGTTGCTTGTGCTTTTAGGGACTTACTCATAAAGTCTTTCCCCAGTCCTACATCCTGAAGTGTTTCCCCTATGTTTTCTTTCAGGAGTTTTATAGTTTCAGATCTTATACTTAATTAAGTCTTTAATCCATTTTGAGTTGAGTTTGGTATATGGCAAGAGATATGGGTCTAGTTTTATTCTTCTACAGATAGATATCCAGTTTTCCCAGTGCAATTTACTGAAGAGGCTATCTTTTCCCCAATGTATGTTCTTGATGCCTTTGTCAAAGATCAGTTTGTTTAAATACCTGAGTGGATTTCTGAGTTCTCTATCCTGTTCCATTGACCCATGTGTCTGTTTTTATGCCAGTAGTATGCTGGTTTGGTTACTATAGCTTTGTAGTGTATTTTGAAGTCAGGTAGTGTAATGCCTCCAATTTTGTTTTTTGTTTTTTTGTTTTTTTTCGGTCAGGTTGCTTTGGCTATTCAGGATCTTTTGTTATTCATATGACTTTTAGGATTGTTTTTTCCGTTTCTGTGAGGAATGTCATTGGTATTTGAAGGAGGTTCCACTGAATCTGTAGATTGCTTTTAAGTACCCTTGTATACTTCAAGAAAATAAATCTACTAGTAGTATGAAACAGTGGTTCAGAAAATGTGGGAAGGGACTGCATTTTCTCTCTGCCACAGTGTTACTACAGATGTTGTTCAAGAAATGTCAACACATGGTAATAATAATAATAAGACGAACTTTCAGGTGGTCTTATTCATGTTTTTGTTTTAAATTCTACAGTAGTCTCCAGAAATGCCAAAACTCTGGCATATATCTCCCTCTGCCCTTTGTGATTCCCTGATATGAAGAATTAATTACAAATTGGGTCTAATTATAGATTCAGAAAACAGAAATAATATTAGAATAAGAAATAATTATTAAAGAGCAATTTCAAGATTAGACTGATCTAGGAATGACTGATGATTTTCTTCTAGCATTTAAAAATATGCAAGGCAAACCACAAAAAAAGTGGGTGGGTACAATACAAGAAATTAAAGCAAAAAATACTTAGAAAATATTTCTGTACTACACACCTCTTTTAAGTATATACAAGAAGAAGGAAACAATTGTTGATTCAGTAAAGAAATTTAAATGTGACTACACACCTCTTTTAAGTATATACAAGAAGAAGGAAACAATTGTTGATTCAGTAAAGAAAATTAAATGTGTTATTATTATTATTATTATTATTTTTATTTTTTATTTATTTATTTTTTTGGTCTTTTGTCTTTTTCCGTGTCCGGCAACGGATCGCAACCCTCAGTGTTGCCCCCGTACCGGACCGGGGACCGGCAACGGGATTGCAACCCTCGGCATTGCTCCCGCGCCTCGCTCAGCCAGTGAGCGGGAACCGGTCTGTACGTGGGATCCGAACCCTCGGGCGGGAGCGCCGCTGTACTTCCCAGCAGGCGCACTATCAAGTGCGCCACCGGGCCGGCCCTAAATGTGTTATTATTTTTAATTGCTTTGCAAATGCAACCAAAATAGAGGGTTCATAATAATTTAGACCATGTTATATTACCTCATAATATTGGCAAGACAAATTCAAAATTTCCCCTTTCTGTTTCCCTTTCAGAAATCCCTAAATATCAGTGTCAAACTAACTGCTTAATATTTTAGTAATATTATAAGTATAAATTAAGAATAAATAAAGCAGAAAATTTGCAACCAATATTATAGTTTTTTTTTTAACCTCCTGTACCTCTGCTACTACTCTTTTTTGTTTATTCTTTGTTAAGATGTAAGGCACTGAAAGTACCAAAATAATTCACATATATATATAGACATATACATTATAATTTTTTTATACACACACACACACATATGACATACCATGGGAGGACAAAAATATGTTAGAAAATGTAGAATGAACTTCTTAAATTATCGTATAAAAGATATTCATAAAATTTTAGATCCTATACTTTCCGAATGTATTTTTATCTCAGTTATATTTATATTTAGATCAGTAAAGCCCTAAGCTTATAAAAATGCCCTATTAAAAAAACTATTAAATTGTCGTAATGAGCTGTTTTGCAAAGCAAAAGGCAGTCAACTTTTTATTATATGGCTTTCTTAATTAAAAAAATATTAATTTGGTAAATATTATGATAGGTAATGGTCTTAATATTTCAGATCCTTAATTGTCTCTTCTATAAAATGCATACAAAATGCTTAATAGAGAGGATTATTGAACGTAAAAAAATTACATAACAAATTTATGTGGTGAGAGGGATATACACATTAGTGGTATTATTATGATTAACGTGTAATTACAAAAAAATTCTGTAAATATTTTATTTATATGGCTGTCATTTGCTATGAGCAACATATGTATCTTATCAGAAAAAGGGAAAGAGAGAATAAGATGGAGTGAGAGAGAGAGAGAAAGAAGAAAGAAAGAAATGAAGGAATGAAGAAAAGAGGGAGGAAGAAAGGGAGGGTGGAATAAGGGAAGAAATGAAGAAGTTCCTAATCAAATATGTGATGTTGTCATTAGTCAGGAAGTAACCTTTAAGCTTCCCAATCACTCAAAAACTTAGCCAGTATTTAGAGAAAACTCTATGGAGAAACCAATTCTATTTATCACTTTAAAGGTTAATTCAGGACACAGGTATTTTATATGGAAGAAAGTAAAACGTCCTGGTAACGAATGTTATCAAGAATGTAAAAGATCTATATGTCTATACTACCCAAAATAATCTACAGATTCGACGCAATCCATATCGAAATCCCAATGACATTTTTCACAGAAATTAAGAAATACACAAATAGATATAGTGTGCAACCCCAAAAGATCCTGAAGAGCTAAAGCAACCTTGAGCAAAAAGAACAAAGCTGGAGGCATCATACCACCTGATTTCAAACCCTACTACAAAGCTGTAGTAATTAAAGCTGCAAGCTGCTGGCATAAAAACAGACATATATATCAGTGGAACAGAATAGAGAGCTCAGAAATAAATTCACACATTTATGGTCAATTGATTTTGACAAAGATTCCATGGACAAAAAAATGAGGAAAGGACAGCCTTTTCAATAAATGGTGCTGGGAAAGTTATGTATCTATAGGTAGAAGTATGAAACTAGATCCTCATTTCACACCATATAAAAAAATCAACTCAAAATGAATTAAAGTTTTAAATATGATAACTGAAACTGTAAAAATGCTGGGAGAAAACGTAGGTGGAAAGCTGCATGACATTCGTCTGGACAGAGATTTTTTGAATATGACTCCAAAAGCGCAGGCAATGAAAGTAAAAATAGAAAAATGGGATTACATCAAACTAAAGAGTTACTGCACAGCAAAGAAAAGAAACAGAAGAATGAAAATGCAATTTACAGAGTGGGAGAAATGTTTGAAAACCATACATCTGATAAGGGGTGAATATCCAAAATACGTAAGGAATTCACCCAACTGAACAGTAAGAAAAAATGTAACAAAATGTAAAAAACTGAATAGATATTTTTCAAAACACATATAAATAACCAAGAGGTATATGAAAAAATGCTCAATACTACTAATCATCAGGAAAATGCAAATTAAAACTACAGTGAGATAGCACATCACATCTGTTAGAATAGCTATTATAAAAAAAAGATATCAAGTGTTGGCAAGAATGTGGAGAAAAGGAAACCCTCATGCACTGTTGGTGTAAATGTAAATTAATACAGACACTCCAGAAAACAATATAGACGTTACTCATAAAATTAAAAACATATGATCGAGCAATCCCAGTACTGGGTATGTATCCAAAGAATATAAAATCAGTGTGTCAAAGAGATAGCCACACTCTGATGTTCATTGCATCATTATTCACAATAGCCAAGATATGTATCCAGCTAAGCATTCATCAATGGACAAATAGATAAAGAAAATGTGGTATATACACACAATGGAGTACTAAGCTGTTAAAAGTAAGGAAATCCTGTCATTTGTGGCAATATAAATGAATCTGGAGGACATTATGTTAAGTGAATTAAACCAGGCACCAAAAGAAAAAAAATGAAAAACACCACATGCTTCTCACTTATACACAGAATCTAAAAAAGTGAAACTCAGAAATAGAGTAGAATGGTGGTTATCTGGGGTTCAGGTTGGGAGTATTGGGGAGATGTTGGTCAAAAGACAAAATTTCAGTTAGTTAGAAGGAATAAGTTCAAGACATCTATTGTACCTCAGGGTGACTATAGTTAACAAAAATATATTGAAAACTTGAAAATTGATGAGAATAGGTTTTAAGTGTTCATACCTCACAAAAAATGATAAATATGTAAGGTAATGCATATGTTAAATATCTTGATTTAGCTATTTCAAAATGTATACATATACCAAAACATCATGTTCTATACTATAAATGCATGCAATATATACTTCTCAATTAAAATAATAAATTAAAAAATAAATAATGGTAGAATAAAAATAACTGAGTCTTATTATGCAGGTATTGCAATAGAACGGTTTTTTTGGCGACTCATAATAACTTTAGTTGTTGAACTGAAACCAGTGAAATACACCATTGGAAAACAATTGATCTTAGTTTTTATGTGAACAATATTATTGAGGAATTTTTTTTCTCATTAAAGTTCCTTACACTTCTAAAGAAAAAACATATTGATAGTGACAGATAATTTGAAATAAAAATCTTGTGCTCCAGTTCAAATTCTGATTCTTCTATATTGTCAGTAGGTTACCTTGAGTAAATAACAATCTTGACACTGACTTCCTAATAAATGAATACTATAACAATAAATCCTATATTTATATGTTTAAATCAGTGATTAATTTAACTAAAATACCTCTTTCCAAACATTAAATTTTAAAGGAATATATAAATATGATCATATTTGTATTAAACAAGTTTGAAAAGATCAGTGGTTACAGAGGCTAGTTCGAAAGACAGCATTGTAGTAGCTAGACAAAAGTGGAAGAAATATCTCCACCATCATATGATGAAATGTGTTCTTTATGAAGCCCTTATTTACAGAAGAAATTTGACAAAATAAGAGAGAAACTGAAGACTCTTTAAACTTCTATGTTACATTCAATTTTACCTGATAGGTAAATCTATGAGAGCCACAGGAAAAGACAGATATAACAAACAGCACATTTTCCTTCTTGCAAAGTAAGTAACAAGTAGAGTGAGTTGTTGACGAAATACAGAAAAGCACTGGATAATTAGGAGTCTGATATTCTTTAACATCTTTAATTCAATATGTCTCAATAACTTATTACTTATTGGGAATATGGACAAATATACTAGACAGAAGAAACAGTTGGAGGAAATTTAGATCTAAAAAGTTATGGAGAAATACATAACATCTTTAATTCAATATGTCTCAATAACTTATTACTTATTGGGAATATGGACAAATATATTAGACAGAAGAAACAGTTGGAGGAAATTTAGATCTAAAAAGTTACTGAGAAATACGAAATGATTATAAGGCTAGATACTGAGAAGGAGTATTTAGGTATATACCTTCCCAGTAATGGAGATTGACTTAAATTGCTTGACAATCCCACTGCAAGTTCTTAACTTAAAGTTGCAGGGAAATGTGAAACCATATGAATAAACATTTTTGTTTTGTTATGATAAAATCCACTGTTTTTTAAATCTTGCTCTTTGAATGGATCGTTTATCCATGCATAATGTTGTAACACTATGAAATGGTCTTTCAGAAATTATTGCTTCAATGACTAATTCAGATTTTTCAAAAGCTGAAGCATTTTATTACATGATTTCATGAAATCACTTTTATTAACAGCACAAGCAATCTTATCAGCAAATTCTGTAGACATTGGGAAGCCATCAACCTCATGGTGATGGACAGAATTCTTCCAAAATTCTGATTATCTCTTGAAAACTTAAATATTATTATTGGTGAAAGTTACTGTTTTCCTTGAAGCATTAAGCTTACATCATTAATTTTCAAGAAAATATAATCTGTTGGATTCTCAAGTCTACATACTTATAGTTTATCCGTCAGTCATTCTATCAAGTAAAAATGATGTTCATTGAAAAAGCCTCAAGTTCAGGGTGTAACTCAATTGTACAAGTGTTTTTCTTTAAAACAATCGTTACAAATTGGAATGCAGCAGAAGTACCTTATAAATGAGTTCTTTTTTGTCAATTTCTTAAAAATGTGCACTCAATGGTTGAGATTTAATGACATTAATAATTATGACTGTTTTTTCAAAAAATATTTTCAAGTGAAATGAGAACTTTTTTATATATACAATGAGAAAGCATGACTTTAAAGCATACTACTAGGACGAGCACTAATACAGCTTGCTGCCACTGCTATGACTCATGTTATGGCACTACCATCAATGCCAATGTCAACACCACGAGAAGGGAAATGACAGCTCAGTATTATAAGGATAATTGTTTTGATTTTGAAAACTGCCCGGAAGCGTATCAGGGTCCACTGAGAGTCCACAGGCACATTTTGCAAATCACTGGCCTAATGTGAGAGCTCTTCAGAATTTAAGTTTTCCAAACTGGTCAATAAAAAAGATTGAATAGCT
>NW_007739713.1:33164-34525 GCF_000696425.1 Galeopterus variegatus
ATGTGAGAGCTCTTCAGAATTTAAGTTTTCCAAACTGGTCAATAAAAAAGATTGAATAGCTTCGATCAGGTACAGTAGCTTAAGGAGTTTGAAATGGAGGACTAAAATAGGAGAAAACGGGGATAAGACAACAAACAGAAGCCATGAGTGGGTAGAATTCATGACACTGATAGGACACTAGATTGAAGAAAATTGGTGGGAATATGAATATGGACAGAGAGAAGCAGAGAGGAAAAGCAGCTGTTCAGTATGATGGCAGGTTCCTAGAGTTGCTTGGGCAACGCTAGTGCTTTTCTAGTAATGTCGATTTTCATAAACCAAAACCATTTTACCACTAAGATAAACACCTTAGTCCCCTAATAGTTTTACAAATACTTAGTGGTTAGTTACAAATAGTGTTACAACAGATCTTTTTCACCTGAAGTAACAGGCACCTCTTTTTATTTCTTGGAATAGAAAACTTTTCGATGAAACAGGTATACATCCTTATATCAAGCTGTAATTATTTCTTCGTGTGATATTGATCAGAAGGCAAATCTACTGTATCAGAAGGGGAACTTTGTTAGGTTTTGTTAGCAGGAAACAAGCATGTTAAACCCATGAATTTGGAGAAATGTATATGGGTCATCCAGAGAGAAAGAACAAGAATTTGGAGTTTGGTTACAGATATAATAATAGAAATAATAACAATGATTCATATGAATGAAATATATCTTCTTCCTTCATTTCCTACTAAAAAAATATAAAGTAAGATCACATTTGGAGACCAAGCATATGTGGTAAAAATCTCAAAAACAGACCAGAAGTCATAAGCCATGTCTAATTATCTTTACTGGAGGATAACTTCCCACCTGTATGAAAAATACAGCAAACAGTAATCACTGGCAAGGAAAAGTAGTCAGTCTGTGGGGAGAGACCTGGGAAAAAGCTCAGAAGGGAATTTCACAGTGCATAAAATATGAGATTTTCGGATATTACTTTTGGATCGGAGATAAAATTATTTTTATTAGGTCTTCATGCTCCACAACTTTTTGTGTAATGCCAAATCCCTGAACCTCCCTTAACATGTTCAAACATGATATAAACTTCATGTTTGTGCATTCCAGTTGCCACCAAGCTCTACTGGTGGCCTTTACTGTGTGGAAATTAATGGTGGGACTAATTTTCCTAGAATAGTGGCTGGAAATTGAATTTTAATTGTTCTGATCTAATGTTTAGATTCTAAGAAAACTTAAACTCACCCAAACTTGTCAGTTAAAGCAGTAAAGTAAGTCACCAATAGCAAAAGAGTTGTAGATTATGACTCATTACTTAGACATTATAGTCAACATTGATCAAAAGAAAAATGGATAGTCCTTCTG
>NW_007739714.1:0-3198 GCF_000696425.1 Galeopterus variegatus
ATAATAATCATATACAGTGTATATTGACAAAATAAATAAATAAATAAATAAATAAATAAAATAAAATAAATAAAAAAATAAAACTGAAGATGGAAGAAGAAATAAAGACATTCGAGTAAACAAAAAACTGAAATATATTACTTCCGGCTTAACCACTTTATAAGAAATACTAAAGGAAGTTCTTCAGGCGAAAAGCAAATAATCCCGGGGGAGATTCCAATTCACACAAAAAAATAAAAGAATGCCAGTAAAGTAATTATGTGATTATAAAAGACAATGTAAATTCATATTTTTTCTTCTTTATTATCTTAACTGATTTAAAAACAATTGAATAAAAAAATGTGTGTGTGTGGTCATATATATAATCATTTATATACATAATTGTACATATATCTAAAATTGATTGTGTCCATATAATAAACAATTTTATAAAATATATATAGTATGAAAGTATGTGTATTTAAAATTTATGAAAAAGAAACATCACTTTTAAGAGAAGTAAGCTAAGCTTGATGATTGTTTTTAAAGAAAAGTTTACTAAAAAATTATTTTTAAATGAGAGAAAAAACTACTATTCTTGTGCCTCCCTGTGTTACCATAGAATGGATGACTATAAACAACAGAAATTTGTTTCTCATAGTTTTGGAGGCTGGCACTGGTAGATTCAGTGTCTGGTGAAAGCCCATGTCCTATATCGTAAAAGTATCTTCTCACTGAGTCCTCACATGATGGAAGGGACAAACTCCCTTGGGATGCTTTTATAAGGGCACTAATCACATTCATGAGGGGTTTATTTCCCAGATGGCCCACCTCTTAATAACATTATGTTTGGGGTTATATTAATAATATCATATTTCAATAAATGAATTCTGGGGTGACAATAATATTCAGACCATAGCAATACTGTATACCACATACCATATCTTGTTAGGCATGGTGTACCTTGTACATACCTGCTTGCCTAAGATAAAAATAAATTATTCTTTTTTTTAAAGGAAAAACTGAAGTTTTTTCTATCTACACTATTGACTTGCATTATATTCATTGATATCTTTTCTTAGAAGGGGGAATAACACAAAGACCATAGGCTAATAAAATGGCATGAAGATAGTCACCACCAAAGAAGACCCTCACCAGATGAGTTTTCTGGACTTTGGACTTCCCAGTCTCTGAAACTGTAAGCAATAAATTTCACTTATTACCAAACAATAAATAAATAAATAAACAAAATGGCAAAAATATCCAAAAAATATATTTTCTCTACTAAAAAGAGCATTGACAGTTATTATTGGATTATTATATCTACAATTTACTCATCATACTAATGCATGTACCATGAACTACAGATATAATTGTTATGCAGAGGTCCCCTGAGACCTGAAAATTATTATTTCAAGGGTTCTTCTAATATAAAAATATTTTAAAAGGCTGTCTTTGAGATTAGAATATTCACTGTCATTATCTTCCAATATCACTTATGTCTTTCACCATTTCCCAGAAAATTCTATGGCCCTGGAATATTTTGCTCTATGTACCTATCCCCTATTTTGTGTTATTGTGGTAATGTATTTTATTTTTACATATAATCTAAACTTCATAAAACATTGCCTTTTTGTATAGTAAATATTCATTCATATTTACTCACATGCTTTCCCTTCAGGGGCTTTATTCCTGTAATTTTGTACTTCCATCTGAGAGCATTTTCCTTAACCTGATGAATGCCCCTTAATATTTTTTATGCATATAATTTAATTTCTGTTTAAAAAAAAAAACTGTCTTTTTTGTCAGGAAATAGCTCACTGAATCTTCACCTTTGATGGACAGTTTCACTAGTTTATAAAATTCCAAATAGACGGTTGTCTTCTTTCAACACTTTAAAGATGTCATTCCATTGTTTCTGGTTTCCTTCATTTCTGTTGAAAAGGCAGCCTTCAGGTTTATTTTGCTCCTATAAAGTTTATGTGTCCTTTTTATTCTCTGCTTGTATGATTTTTTTTTCTATGTATTTTGCCTTTCAGTGTGTTTTAGCATGTTTTTAGGACCTGTTTTTCTGTGTATGTTTCCAGCTTGATGTTCATAGAGTTTCTGGTATCTTTTCAGCCTACTGGCTTTAGTCAGTTTTGGAACATCTTAACTATTATATTTTTTTCTCTTGTTTATGGGATTCCAGATAAATATGTTAAATATTCCCACCAGGTGATATATGCTTCTTTCTCATTCCTAATGTTTCCATAATTTTTCCCTCTTGTTCTTTATACTGGATATTATCAACTGATATTTCAGATCACTAATCCTCTTTTATGTTATGATCATTTCATGTTAAATATAAAAATTGAGTTATTAAATTAAGTTGTTTTATATTTCAGGTCTATAATTTCCACTTGATTCTTTTTAATTGATACCTGTTTTCTTTTGAGATCAATTATGGATTTGCTGACTCAAAGTTGTGATTTTCCTAGGCTGATTCTGTACTTCTGATTTATACCTGCAGATAGGACATCACCCTAAAGATCCAAAAGCCTGAGTCATTTAGTAGGGTCCTGCTTCCTCGTAAACTCCTGATCTATATTTTTGTCTCCTTGGAATTTTGAAGTTGCCAAAAACTCCTCCCTGTTTTTTAGAGGCTTTCCACTTACCTCCTAGCTTGAGGAACTTAAGAATTCAACAATATACCTCAAGAGAGAAGACTGATGAGCACTTTGCTGTACCAGAACCATGCTCCTTCAAGTCCTGATTGCTTTGGCAGCACTTGCTTCCACTGAGTTGTCTCTCCAGATCTATGAGGTTGCCAAAGACTCTTGGATTTTCTTCTTATCATGGCATCCCAGTCTTTTGCCTGACTCCAATCCATCATCACTCCTTGAAAAGCCTCTTCACAAGAAATATAGAACATCATCAACAATCAATTATCTCAATTTTTCTTTTTCTCACTTCTCCTCTGGTTTAACTTAACCATGTAGCAATTTATTTCTCATTATCCCTGGTCTAATCATACACAGATATTTTTTTTTTATTTTGTCAATATACAATGTAGTTAGTTATTGTGTCCCATCACCAAAACCTCCCCCCCTCCTCCCTCTCCCCCCTCCAACCCAGATGTGTCCCCTCCATTTTGTCATTGTAAGAGCATCAAAAAAAAAAAAAAAAGTACGAGCTGGAGTAGCTATTCTCATATCAGACAAAATAGACTTTAAACTA
>NW_007739714.1:4113-5014 GCF_000696425.1 Galeopterus variegatus
TTGAATTTGTTCAGATTTGATTTGTGTCCTGGTATATGATCTATCCTGGAGAATGATCCGTGTGCTGATGAGAAGAATGAATATTCTGAGTTTGTTGGATGGAATGTTCTGTAGATATCTGCCATGTCCAATTGGTCTAAAGTTTTGTTAAGTTCTTGTGTTTCTCTGCTAATTCTTTGCCTGGTTGATCTGTCCAATATTGAGAGTGGGGTGTTCAGGTCCCCTGCTGTTATAGTATTAGTGTCTATTTCCTTTTTTAGTTCTAATAGAGTTTGTTTTATAAATCTGGGTGCTCCAACATTGGGTGCATACATATTTATGATTGTTATGTTTTCTTGATGCATCAGTCCTTTTATCATTATGTAGTGACCCTCATTGTCTCTTTTTATGGTTTTTAGTTTAAAGTCTATTTTGTCTGATATGAGTATAGCTACTCCAGCTCGTTTTTCTTTTCTGTTTGCTTGGAAGATCTTTTTCCATCCTTTCACTCTTAATCTATGTGAGTCTTTATGGGTGAGGTGGGTCTCTTGTAGGCAGCATATAGTTGGGTCCATCTTTCTTATCCAGTCAGCCAATCTGTGTCTTTTGATTGGGGAATTTAAACCCTTTACATTAAGAGTTGTTATTGAGAGGTGTTGATTTATTCCTAGCATTTTATTATTTGTTTGGTTGTCTTAGGTGTCATTTGTTACTTGCTTTCTGTTTTGCTGTTTCTTTTCTGTGTTTGTTGGTTCCTGAGGTTGCTGCTAATGATTTTCTTCGTTTGTTTTCTTTTCATGATTGTCATTTTTATTGTAGTAGTGGGTTTTTATTTTACATGGATTGTTATGGCAGTGGTACTTATCTTCCAGGATCCAATCCCAGTACTCCCTTGAGATTTACTTGTAAGGGTGGTCGTGTG
>NW_007739714.1:6730-8142 GCF_000696425.1 Galeopterus variegatus
GTATCTCTTTTTGGGTTTTTGTTCATTTTGGCAGGGATTTTCTCTCGAATCTTGGACCTCCGATTCAATAGATAGGGCTATTCAGCCTTGCAAATCGTTCCTGCAGGCTGTGTACCTGATATTTCTTTCTTTCTTTATTTCTTAGATTCTGCCTCTTTTAGCCGGGCCCCTCCCCACTCTGTGTGCTCAGGACAGGGCTGAGGCATGTCTTCTACAAACCTTGACTTTCAGTTGAGTCATCAAAGTTGTGCCCTGCCCCTCCCTGCCCAGCAGGTGTCCTGACTCTCCGACTGCCGGGACTGAACTCCTCGGGGGAGAGTCCCTCAGCACACAGTTCCTCTTTGACTCCCCCCCGCACGGGTCGGCCCTTTTGGAGAGCTGACTAGAAAACTTCAATGTAGCTCGAGGGGTCTCCGGGTTCCCCTCTCCCCACCAGAAATCAGTTAGGGGCTCTTCCAAACTGAGGTCTCCAGTGATGGAATCTGCCTCTCGGGAAGAGGGAGTTTATCTGGGGCCGACACCCAAGGTGTGGCGGAGAGATGATCTGGGCGGGCTCCTCTTCCCTGCCGCCCCAACTCTGGCCGGGGGCTCCCCACGCTACCAGCCCAATCTGAGATCAGCGGGGAGAGTGGGATTGTAGGTCGGTCCACAGGCCCTGGGGGTGCCCCGTGTCGAGGTAAGAAAATAGCACGTCTCAGTGAGGAGCCACGCCAAACAGAGATGGCTGGCCTGCCCTCCCTATGCCAGCCTTCACTGCCCACCCGGGAAAATGGAGGCAGCTTTGTTGTGGGCGCCTAGCCTGTTGTGGTCGGCGGGGGCCAGGCAGGCGGGGAGCAGTCGGGCTTCGCCCCACAAGTGGGGCTGGGCTGGGGGTGACTCACAGAGCTTGCAGCGTTGGGCCAGTCTGGCGCGCTTCACTCTGCCTCTGCGCAGTCCTTTGGTGGCTTTCCTGGCCCTTGTTGTCTGGGCTGATCGCTCATTCCCACTGCCGGGCTTGGGCGCTCTCAGGAGTCCTCCTCTGTGTCAGCCCCAAAACCTCGAACCTGCTGCCGCTTGATTGTTAATGTAGGGTCGTTGTTGAAAGAATTATTTGCCTTTTGTTGCTCTTGGAAATGCAATCAATACTCTGGTATCACAGCGCACAGCTCTCAGGATTGCGCTGTCTCCTGTCACGGCCTCTCCAGACCCGTCGCCATCTTAGAACCACTCCTGTCTTTCACTTTTTATTGAAGTGTAACATACATGCATAAGGGTGTGTAGATCAGAAGTAAACAGAGTTCTGGAGGCTGGGAAGTCCAAGATCAAGGTGCCAGCAGGTTCGGTTGTCTGGTGAGGGCTGCTCTCACTTGGTGAAGACCTTTTTGGGTTGAATACATTTGGGGATCTTTGAGCTTCCTGGATCTGAAGATCTG
>NW_007739714.1:9832-10735 GCF_000696425.1 Galeopterus variegatus
TCAGCACACAGTTCCTCTTTGACTCCCCCTAGCACGGGTTGGCCCTCTGGGAGAGCTCTCCAGTAGCTTCAATGTAGGTCCAGAGCACTCCGGGGTCCCCTCTCCCCACCAGAAATCAGTTAGCGATTCTTCCAAACTGAGGCCTGCAGAGATGGAATCTGCCTCCCGGAAACCGGCAGTTTACCTGGGGCCGACGCCCAGGGTGTGGTGGAGAAACGATCTGGGCGGGCTCCTCTTCCCTGCCCTCCTGACACTGGCCGGGGGCTCCCCATGCTACCAGCCCCGTCAGAGATCTGTGGGGAGAGTGGGATTATAGGCTGGTCCACAGGCCCCGGGGTGCCCCACGTCAAGGTAAGCAAATGGCACGTCTCAGTGAGGAGCCGCGCCAAGCAGAGATTGCTGGCCTGCCTGATCTGAGCCGGCTGTCTCCCTGGTATCTTTGTTTTTTAGTGATAGGAATAATTTTAAGAATAAAATTTAAGTGCCAGAGAGTAATAGATTACCTAAAAAGAAATAAAAGTTCAAATTGGCTTCAGATTTCTCCTGACCCCAGTGTCAGAAAATATTGAAGAATGATCAGACTTTTAAGAGGAAAATTTTATAACACATAATTCCATACTAATTTTTTCTTTTGTACACATGTTTACAACATTAAATGAATACTGAAAATATTTTATAAAATAGCATTTTCTGGCAGAAATTTAAATATCATGAATAACCTATACTGTACAACTCTGAATAATTTAACATAGACCATGAATATGAAGATTGGGAATTAATGCAGGAAACACACTTTCTAATTCTCATGTTACATAAACAGGACTTAAGTTATTGTTTTTTTCTCAACTTTATAAGGAGAGAAATAAATGGTTAAGTAGGTTAATTCTACTATGTACTAGATAT
>NW_007739714.1:11206-16258 GCF_000696425.1 Galeopterus variegatus
TGCATTAAATTTGTATATTACTTTGGGTAGTATAGTCATTGTTTACAACATTAAATGAATACTGAAAATATTTTATAAAATAGCATTTTCTGGCAGAAATTTAAATATCATGAATAACCTATACTGTACAACTCTGAATAATTTAACATAGACCATGAATATGAAGATTGGGAATTAATGCAGGAAACACACTTTCTAATTCTTATGTTACGTAAACAGGACTTAAGTTATTGTTTTTTTCTCAACTTTATAAGGAGAGAAATAAATGGTTAAGTAGGTTAATTCTACTATGTACTAGATATGCAGTATAGAATTAAAAACAAAATAAAGTGGAAGTCACTGTATCAAATCATACAACTGGCCTATATGTTGTTCTAAAAAAGTACCCAGTTTCTCATATTTTTAGTTAAAAGGAGAAGTCTACTGGAGTCAGATATCCATATTACCTGTAAGTAGAAAGGGAATGAATGTTAGTTCTTCCAATCCAAGTTCATGGAATGTCTTCCCATCTTTTTGTGTCCTCTTTAATTTCTTCTAGCAGTGATTTGTAGTTCTAATTCCAAGGTCTTTTATTTTTTGGTGATTATTGTAAATGGGCTTGCTTTCTTTTTCTGCTAGTTCATTATTGGAATATAGCAACAGTACTGATTTTTGTGTGTTGTTATTTGTATCCTACAGCTTTACTGGAATCATTTATCAGTTCTAAGGATTTTTTTGTAGAGTCTTTCAGTCTTTCTCTTTATAGGATCATGTTATCTGTAATCAGGGACAATTTACCTTCATTGTTTCCAATTTGGATGCCCTTTATTTCTTTCTCTTGACTGATTGCTTTGGCTGGTAATTCTAATGCCATGTTGAATAGCGGTGGTAAGAGTGGGCATCCTTGTCTTGTTCCTGTTCTTAAAGGAAAAGTTTTCAGCTTTTCCTCATTCAGGATAATATTGGTGGTGGGTTTGTTGTATATGGCTTTTATTGTGTTTAGGTATTTTCTTTCTATACCTAATTTGCTAAGAGTCCTTATCATGAAGGGATGTTGAATTTTGTCAATTGCTTTTTCTGCATCTATTGAGATAATCATATGTTTATTGTCCTTGATTTTGTGGATGTGGTGTGCCATATTTATTGACTTGCATATGTTGAACCATCCTTGGATCTCTGTGATGAATCCCATCAGATCATGGTGTATAATTTTTTGGTGTGTTGCTGTATTCTGTTTGCTAACACTGTGTTGAGAATTTTTGCCTCTATGTTCATCAGAAATACTGTCCTGTAGTTTTCTTTCTTTGTTGTATCTTTGTCTGGTTTTGGTACAGGGTGATGCTGGCCTCATAAAACGAGTTTGGGAGAATGACCTGTTTCACTTCTTTGGAATAGTTTGAAGAGAACTGGTATTAATTTCTCTTCAAAGGTTTGGTAGAATTCAGCTGTAATGCCATGTGGTCCTCTGCTTTTCTTTGTTGGGAGGCTGCTGAGTAGAATATACATAAAGTTGTCTTAAAATTTTTAACCCATATTGATGTGATCACACAGCCCTCAGAGGTCCCTTTCATCCTGAAGTTTCTGTGTAGCGCCTGGGATCCAGGACATCTTGTCCTTGTTATTCAAGGAGGTGTTCATCCCTCCTCAACTCTCTGCTCCTGTCTGTTGCTGGCTGCTCATGGAACATGGACCCTTCCCTGCTGCTCTCTCAAGGGCACCATCTCTGGATGGACTTGCCCTGCAGACTCTGAGCTTCCCAGGAATCCTCACCACGCAATGGAGTCTGTCTCCTCTGCACAACTTACTGTAATGTCTCAAAGTTCCTTATCTGTAACATCTCTTCCTCCTAACCTGTTGTTAAAAACATGAGCACTGGAATTAGAGGTGCTGTGGAAGTCCACGAAGTTCATCTTTCCTTTCAACCAGGAACCCTCTCACCAGCATCCTGGGAGAGGCTGTTTGGCCTGTGGAGGGTGCACTGACCAGCAGCTCTCCTACAACAGAGCATCCTGCACCACTTCAGATCAGGTTCCCATTTTACCTTATTACTCTGGAAGTCTGATCACTTCTTAGTAGTATCTGGATGTGCTTATAAAGTACTTTTCAGTTAATATTATATTATATGCATTTACCTGTATTATTACATGTTCTTTAAAACATGATTTTAATGATGCATGGTTTTCTCTTCCTTCTGTCAGTGCAGATGTCCCCTCACCTTTGCTGCTTCTACTCTAGCCACTCTGAGCCACTCTATCTGCTCTGAAAGAACCATGATTTTTTTTTTTGCTTCAGTACTGATATATTTTCCTCTACAAATGCCTCCCTGGCCAACATAGCTGAATTAAATATCCCTGCAATGTACTCCTGTGGCATCCTATGCATCCCTGATATTACCACAGGTTAGAAGTAAATATTGAGTTCCTGGCCTGCCTTGAGTATGGAGGCAAGGAGGATATAGTGATGAACAAGCCGGACCAGAAACTTACTTCCAGGAAGGAAAAAAATTCCACCATGAACAGGTGCATATAAACAACGTACTCTGAGCATGTAGAGTGTGTTACGAAGTTTACAAATAAGAGAATATGACTGAGAGAGACTAGGATGTGCGGGTGGCTTCTTTTTTTATTGAAGGGTAATTGGTCATACATATCTGTGGGGTACAAATTTGACTCTCCATAGTCCTGTATAATGTGTGATGGTCAAATCAAGGTAGCTAGTTTATTCATTGTTACAATACATAATCATTCTCTGTGTCCGTTAACCAATTCCTCATTAACTTCTTATTAACTTCCTTCTCTCATTCCCTCCTCTTTCGCTTTCCACCTCTAGTAACCACAGTTCTGTTCTCTCTGGGAAAATTGGATACCCACATGTAGAAGAATGAAACTAGACCTGTACCTCTCGCCATTTACCAAAATCAACTCCAAATGGATTAAAGACTTAAATGAAGGATCTGAAAGTGTAAAATAGCTAGAGGAAAACATGTGTGAAACACTTCAGGATGTAGGTCTCTGGAAAGACTTTATGAATAAGACAGTAAAGGCACAGGCAACAAAAGAAAAAATGAACAAATGGGATTATATCAAACTAAACAGCTTCTGCACAGAAAAGGATACAATCAACAGAGCCAAAAAGAACCTACAGAATGGAAGAAAATATTTGCAAACCACACATCTGAGAAGGGATTAATATACAGAATATACATGGGCATTTCCTTTAAATGAAGTCAAGAATGAGTCTCTGAGGAGAGACTTAAAGTTAATATTCATTAGTAATTTAATTGGAATTGTATTAAATCTATATTTTGATTGGGGACGGTCAGAGTTTTTATGGTATTCAAATCTTTCCAGCCAAGAACATGGTATATCTTCTATTAGTTGTATCTTGTTTGATTATCTTCAATAAAATGCTACAGTTTTCTTTACAAAAATCTAAAGCTCTCCTTCTTGCACTTATTTCTAAGTATGTCATAGAAATTTTTTGCTGTTTCTGCTGTGAATTTTCTTTTTTATTTCTAGTTCTAGCTCGTTACTAGAATGGACGAACTCTATTTATATTTGCATGTTGTATCTTGTAAATCTCTTGTATGCAGCCTCTCTTGTGTAAATAATCTCTATCCACTGATACTTACAGAATTCCTGTCCCTTATCTCGTGCTAGTAAATATTTGTTGAATGAATGAATGCCATATTTTTAGCAGTGGGATAACATCTGTTCCTGCCTCTTCACAGGGTAAGAGAGAAGCTTTGAGTTCACCCAGGAAACAATTGGGAGGAATCAACTTGGTGTGATGAACGACAAGAGCTGGGGTTTCAGAGTTTGAAGTAATTGGGCTTGAGTGTTAATTCTACCACTTAAAAGCCGTGTTAGTGAGGCAAGTTATTATATTTTATTGTTTTATTATTTTTATTTTGTCAATATACAATGTAGTTGATTATTATGTCCCATCACCGATACCTCCCTCCCTCCTCCCTCTCCCCCCTCCCACACAAGTGTGTCCCCTCCATTTGCTTGTTGTAAGAACTTCAAAAATAATTGTGGTGGTTATATCTTCCTCTCACACCCCCCGGTTTTTTTTTTTGTTGTTGTTNGGATCTAGTGTTTGAGATTTATTGACTTTTGGTGGTGTATTTTCTTGGTTTTTTGCATTTCTGGTATCTGTTTTTGGGTGTTTGTTCATTTCCTATAGGATCTAGAATTTGAGAATTATTGACTTTTGGTGGTGTATTTTCTTGGTTTTTTGCATTTCGGGTATCTCTTTTTGGGTGTTTGTTCATTTTGGCAGGGGTTTTCTCTCGAATCTTGGACCTCCAATTCAATAGATGGGGCTATTGAGCCTTGCAAATCGTTTCTCCAGGCTGTGTACCTGATCTTTCTTTCTTTATTTATTTCTTAGATTCCGCCTCTTTTAGCCGGGCCCCTCCCCACTCTGTGTGCTCAGGACAGGACTGGGGCGTATCTTCTACAAACCTTGACTTTCAGTTGAGTCATCAAAGTTGTGCCCTGCCTCGCCCTGCCCAGCAGGTGTCCTGACTCTCTGACTGCCGGGAGTGAACTCCTCGGGGAGGATCCCTCAGCACCCAATTCCTCTTTGACTGTCCCCAGCACGGGTCAGCCCTTTTGGAGAGCTGATAGAAAACTTCAATGTAGCTTGAGGGGTCTCCGGTCTCCCCTCTCCCCACCAGAAATCCGTTAGGGGCTCTTCCATACTGAGGTCCCCAGAGATGGAATCTGCCTCCCGGGAAGAGGGAGTTTATCTGGGGCTGACGCCGAAGGTGTGGCAGAGAGACGATCTGGGTGGGCTCCTCTTCCCTGTCCCCCCAACACTGGCTGGGGGCTCCCCACGCTACCAGCCCCATCTGAGATCCACGGGGAGAGTGGGATTGTAGGCCGGTCCACAGGCCCCGGGGGTGCCCCGTGTCAAGGTAAGCAAATAGCACGTCTCAGTGAGGAGCCATGCCAAACAGAGATGGCTGGCCTCCCCTCCCTATGCCGGCCTTCTCCACCCCCACCCGAGAAAATGGAGGCAGCTCTGTTGTGGGCACCTAGCCTGGTGTGGTCGGTGGGGGCCAGG
>NW_007739714.1:17136-17729 GCF_000696425.1 Galeopterus variegatus
CTCCGTTATCCTGCTGTTTAAACTCTCCATTGTGTTTTTTTTTTTTTTTTTTGCTGAATAACTTCTTCAGTTCGGCAAGTTCTGCTACATTTTTTTTTTTATGACAGTGATTTTCTTGTACATTTCCTCTTTCAGGTCCTGTATGTTTTTCCTGGTTTCATCATGCTGTCTAGCTGTGTTTTCTTGTATCTCATTCAGTCTCTTTAGGATTAACACTCGAAATTCCCTGTCATTCATTTCAAGGGCTTCTTGTTCTATAGAATCTAGAGTTTGAGATTTATTAACTTTTGGTGGTGTACTTTCTTGGTTTTTTGCATTTCTGGTATCTGTTTTTGGGTGTTTTTTCATTTTGGCAGGGATTTTCACTCGGATCTTGGACCTCTGTAGAAAGTCTGCTCCACGCTACCAGTCCTGTAAGGTGTGTGTGTTCTGCACCTCGCCTTCGGGGCATTTTCACACTCTGGGTACACTAGATGGGGCTATTGAGCCTTGCAAAGGGTTCCCCTAGGGTGTGTAATTATTGTTATATATATATTTATTTATTTATGAGACTCCGCCTCCTTTTGCCGGACCCCTCCCCACTCTGTGTGCTC
>NW_007739714.1:18603-21831 GCF_000696425.1 Galeopterus variegatus
GCCACGCCAAGCAGAGATGGCTGGCCTGCCTGCTCTAAGCCGGCCGTCTCCGCCCCCACCCCAGAAAATGGAGGCAGCTCTGTTGCGGGCACCAGGCCTGGTGTGGTAGATGGGAGCCAGGCGGGCGGGGAGCAGTCGGGCTTCGCCTTGCAAGTGGTGCTGGGCTGGTGGTGACTCACAGCGCTCGCAGAGTTGGGCCGTTCCGGCACCTTCCACTCTGTTTCTGTGTTGTCTCTGCTGACTTACTTGGCTTTTGTTGTCTCGGGCTGCTCGCTCGAACCCACAGCAGGGCTTGGGCGCTCTCAGGAGTCTTCTTTTGTGTTGGCCCTACAACCTCGAACCTGTTGTTGCTTGTTTGTCGTTGTAGGTTCGTTGTTGAAAGATTTATTCATTTTTTGTTGCTCTTGGAAATGCAAATAGTACTCTGGTATAACAGCGCACACTTCTCAGGGTCGCGCTTTCTCCTGGCATGGCCGCTCCAGACCCATCGCCATCTTAAAAGCCGAGGCAAGTTCTTTTAAAGTAATTTCTCTGAACATCAATTTCCTCACCTGTAAATAGAGGTGATAAATTGTTTCTTCCTCAAAATGTAACGTGAAGGCTAATAAGATATTAACAGGTAAAAACAAAAACAAAAACAAAAAACCCCAAACCAAAAAACTTTGAAAAGCTTCCTGGACAGTAAGCTCTTAATATATGTCGAATAGTATTTAATAGAGTTTGACAAATGTTTATCTGTGAAATTTTATAATTCCTGGAATATTTTGGGGCCTTTATCTTTCAAAATTATGTGCAGCATTCTGAGATCCATTTACATTTCCAAATGCAGGACTCTTCCCACGTAGCACAAAATGCATTTGGATCTAATACTTTACTTTCTTACTTCCCTTACAGTTTCTGAAATTTGTGGATCGTGACTTGGTTTTCTATGATCTGTAATTATCATTTTTCTTATTGTTTGTATCTCTTCGTCTCCACCTTAATTTTTTTGGGGGGGATGCTTAAGTTGGTACTTTACAAAATAAGTGATCATTTCTGGAGTATCATGTTAGTATTATCTATGTAGGTTTCCTAAATTCACATTTTTATGCTGAAATATTTTAAGGTAAATCATAATTATCATGGCATTACAATTCTAAATATTCAGTCTATATCTCTAAAAAAAATCCTCTTACACTGTGCCCCAAATAGCATTTTCACACGAACTCAATTAATAATAATTCTTTATTATTGTTTCTTGCTGGTCCATATTCATATTTCTCCAGTTATTTCCAAACCCGTCCTTTTCTGTTGCTTTATCAAAATAGGAATCCAATGCAGTACCTTGCATTGCATTTGGTTGTTATGGGTCCTGCCATAGATTGTTAGTCTATAGCAATTCAGTTTTTTATAGCAGTGACTGACTGAAGAGACTGCCCCAATCTCTTCTTCCATCAATCTGAGTTCATTGACTGCAGCATCCACATCCCCTGGAGCTTGTTAGAAATGCAGATTCTCAGATGCCACTCCAGATCTACCGAATACAAGTCTGCATTGACTCCTGTGCCTGTGGAGACTCGTATGCACTTTAAAGTTTAGGAAGCTCTGCTGTAGAGAGTCCCACCACAGTGGAGCTTGCTTGTACCTTGAGATCCTGCACTCCTGTAACTAGAAGTTTATTGGCAGCAATTTGGTTGCACTTAAGTTAAACATTTTTCTTTAAAATATAGCATGTTACATTCTTGTTGTTTTCAGCAAAGTACCAGGTTTCATGTGTTCATAAAATATAAAGTCCAAATTGTACATTATGAAATAGCCATAAGAACTGTCATAACTTTATAGTTGCATGATTTTTACACATTGCTGAATATACTATTCCCACTCAGAAAATATTCCATGCTGGAAATAAAAGTTTTCCAATATTTCCAGGTGGAAAGTAAAATGTTCCTAAGTAAAATGTTTAATTGAGAGAATAAAGAGTGTAGATTTGATTGATGGAGAGTGATTGGTGAGGTGAGAGGGAACATGTGCTCTCTCTGGTATTTATTTGACAGGTCTCTTTAGGAGAATTTTCTTCCCCCACAGATCACAGCCAAGGTCTTTCAACTGTACTTTCTGCCCCTTTCTGAGTGGCCCCAGACTCTTTGGTCTGCTCCCAGGCATGTCCAAGCAAACAAATAATTAACGTCCCCTTTATAAACCTATCTTATATGTTCTGGTCATTCTTCTATTAATTAATTTTTTTTCTTTTGCCTCATTTTTTTAGAACATAAGTGCTTAACGCATGGCGAGTATTTTTAAACCAACTGAATTCACCTTGCATCACATGCTCCATGGTTGATTAATAGTGAAATTCACCACTGCATTTGTTAAATGACACCCCATGCCCGTCATTGTAAAGTCACATTTTCCTTCTTGTGACCAGGAAGTAATCTGTGTGCCCTTAGCCTGGCATCATACAAAAATCCAGCTCTCTATTCTAATATAGGGTTTCAACACTTCTTTCAAGTTTTTATCCTAGGTATTCTACCTTTTCTTCGTTGCCGTTGTAAATGGATTTTTCTCTTTGATCACATCTTCTAATTTGATGTTTGTGTATATGAGACAATTATTATTTGAGTGTGTTGATTCTATATCATTTACTCTTATGAATTGTCTTAATGATTTTCAGCTGATGGTCTTTGGTTCTTTAGAAAATTGTTTCCTTTGTAAATAAAGGTAATAGAGATAATTGTACCTGCATGTTTTCAATATTTATGCCTCTAATTGAGTTGCCTTAATTACCTTAGATATATCCTCAATATTAGTTAAGTAGTAATCTCAGTGATGGGTGTCCTTATCTTATTCTTCACTTTCTTATAAATGCCTCCTTTTTCTTGATGAAAAGGTGCTCTTTTAATAGAGATATACATATTTTCTCACGTTATGGAAATATCTATTGATTTCTCAGTGACATTGTTTTAAAATGAGAAATGGGTTTTTAACTTTGTTACATGACTTTTCAGCATTTCCATAGATAATAATATAATTTTTCCTTGTATTTAAACCAGTCTTGCATTCCTGAAATAATCTATGTGTAGTGAACTTGTACTGTTTTTTAGAAAATGGTTTGGCGGGGCCGGCCCGGTGGCGCACTGGATAGTGTGCTGCTTGCGAAGCGCGGCGGCGCTCCCGCCCGAGGGTTCGGATCCCACATACAGACCGGTTCCCGCTCACTGGCTGAGCGAGGCGCGGGAGCAACACCGAGGG
>NW_007739714.1:22831-34524 GCF_000696425.1 Galeopterus variegatus
GGTCCCGTGGCGGGAACGGAAAAAAAAAAAAAAAAAAAAAAAAAAAAAAAAAAAGAAAATGGTTTGGCATATTCTACTCATATTTTTCTGAGAATTTCTGCAGCAATAGACACAAGGAAAGATTTTTTTTTTTACCATAGTTTTAGTTTAGTGCAATGTTTATCAGGATTTTAAATCAGTTTTATTCCTGCTTTATAATAGGAGTTTTAAAGTTTTCTTTTTTCATTCCCTGAATAGCAACTGTCCTCAGAGGACACAAGTTTCTCTCTATTCCTTCCTTCAGGAATAGAGAAGATACAATTTTAGAGGAAGGAAACTTTCTCTGCTTGGAATTGGGCCCTAGCTCATGGCTCCTGACACAGCATTTGAAATTTTCCCATGACTTCCTGGGAAACTGGAGTCATGATTCCTCGGCACACTTCTCAGTGACACTGGGACAATTTGGATTGACTGGGTGAAGGTGTGGAGGATAAAACAGCAAAGGATCATTTCACTCACCTGATTCAAAGTTTGATGACTTGTATATGAGCCCATGCTTCCCTCCTCTGCCCTGCAGCTCAGCTATTACCATGGCTGGACTGTCCTCTCTCTGGTTCAGAGTTCTAGACAAGTTTCCTTCTAGTGCACACATCCTGAAATACTTAGATTTCTCTTACTATTTCATATCCCCTCTGTGGGCCAGGCGTAGAGTCAAGGGAAGGGCATTGGGCTTGAGAAAAGCTGGTCTCAGATCCTAGATTTGCAAATTTCTAACTAAAAGACATGAAATAAGCCACTTCATCTTTCAAGGATTTGATCTCTTCATCTATGAAAGAAAGCTGTGATATCTGTGCTGCAGGGTTATTTTGAAAATCAATAGAAACAATACTATAGATGATATAATAAAAGTACACATGCTCAGAGTTGTATATTTGATATTTAATGAAAAGTGTGCTTTCTCTGAACCTACACAGCATATTTTGAATTTCCTTTGTAGTATTTATCCCTTTCTTCTTTGTGTTGGTTATTCTTTCTTTTTTTTTTAAAACAACTATTTGAATTGTCCACATAAGGTTACAGTGAAATACATTGACAATATACTGTGCTGTGCACAGTGGAATATGGAGACAGACACATAGGCTGACCTGCAGAAACATCTAGTCTAGATGCACAGGTGTCCTCCTTCCACCAAGAGAATCCTCATTCTTCATTCAGGTCCCCTTTCTGGATATTCAGTAATTATACAAGTGTGTTAGATGATCTCATGTATATCAATAACTGTGCTTATCAACTCCACTCTGGTTGATCCTCTGTTAATTTTGCTCCAATATTTCATATCTTCTTTCAATACCTCTGTGAGAATGTCCCACAGGAACCCTTGAAAACACACCCCATACAGAACTTATTGTTCTTAAGTTGCCTTCTTTTTCACCCATTTCATGAAAGGCATTCTTTTTCTTTAAGTGGTTCAACTTCAAAACTCTGAAAATATATTCATGTCCTTCCAGGTAACTCTATCATAAAGTTACTACATTCTATTGTTTCTATTTCTACATTACCTTTCATCTAGATCCTTCATTGATATCTTCACTTTGTCTTGTCTAGTTCGCTTTGTGAGATGCCTAATTAAACTAGTCCTGTCACTCTGTGCTCCTCCCTTACTGTGCTCTATTTATCCAATCCTTGATTCAAGGAAAAAATCTCATCATCGCTTAATGCGGGGCTTTTATTTATTAGCCCTCTCTCTCTCTCTCTCTCTTTCTCTCTCACCTTCTATCATTTGTCATCTCTCTATGTATTTATAAAGGATAAGATAAGAAGCACCCCTTGATTAAGCACCTAACCTGAAAATAAGACTTCAGTAATAACCTCTATCAACTATGGTCTCCCCACTTCAATTCCCTTGAGTCTCTTCTCTTACATATCCTCTCATCTTAAGTCCTGTGCTCCTTTTTCCCTTAATTCTGTTTTGAATGAACCCATATTGCAAGTATACCCTTTCCCAAAAGGTGTATTTTTTGGTCATTTTAGTTTTAAATTTTTAAACTTAGTATTATGTTAATAAGATCAAATAAATTGTAGCGTGTCCCTATGGACCATTTAGACAAAAAGGGACTCATCTACTGGCTTGAGTGACTAATCCCATTTACCAATGACTTAATAGTCAAACAATGAATCGACATTTTAATAGTGATTTATGGACTTCAAAGCATGAGCTATTGTGATCCTCCAGCTTGTGAACTTCACTCTGCTAGTCAGTAGCTGGAGCATGGTCCCATTAGTCCTGTGCTGGTGCTTTGCCAAAAGGAACAGAAATGTGTAGAATTTGGTACTCTCAATAAAATATCTCAATCTCATCCATCTTTTCTAAGACTTCTGAGAGGATAAATTTTCTGGCTGAAAAGATCACAGATGGCTTCTTTGATGGAATGACATTGGGGATGGATTTTCAGGTGCATATTGCAGTCTCCAGTGTATGTCCTCACATTGGTTATGAGAAGATTCTCTTGCTGAAGAGTTTCCGCAGGGCAGCCTTCATGTCCCGGTTTCTCAGACTATAGATGAAAGGGTTTAACATCGGGGTCACTGCGATGTACATCACAGTTATCACTGCATCCTTTAGGCTATAAGTTGTGAGAGGGCGGAAATACATGCCCATGACTGTCCCGTAGTACAAAGAGACAACTGTGAGGTGGGAACCACAGGTGGAGAAGGCTTTGAGCACACCCTTAGTGGAGGGAACCCGTAAGACTGTGGAAAAGACCTGAACATAGGAGATAATGATGAACAGCAATGGCATGCAGAAAACACTAACCCCGAGGTACATCATCTTCACATTAAAGTGGATGTCAGAACAGGACAGCTTGAGCAAAGAGGCAATGTCACAGTAGAAGTTGGTCACTCCCTGGTTGCCACAAAAGGACAGACTAGCTGTGAGCAGAGTGTGGGGGAGGGAATTGGAAATTCCAACCATCCAAGACCCAACAACTAGCAGAACACAGGACTTTGGACTCACAATTGTTGTGTAGTGAAGTGGGTGGCTGATGGCCACAGCACGATCATATGCCATCACAGCCAAAATGTAGCTGTCTGTGTTAGCCAAGGCTATCATGAAGTTCATCTGTGTTAGGCATCCCCCAAAGGAGATGGACTTACTGCCCGAGAGATGGTTAGCCAGCATCTTAGGGATAGTGACAGATGAGAAGAAGATGTCCACCAAGGAGAGGTTGGCAAGGAAAAAATACATGGGATTGTGAAGGCGAGCATCAGAGTGAATGGCCGAGATGATGAGCAGGTTTCCAATCAATGTGATAGGGTAAATGAACAGGAAGAGGATGAAGAAGAAATATTCTTGTTCCTGCTGACCAGTTATTCCCAGGAGGATGAATTCCAGGGTAAATGACTGGTTTTCTTCCCTCATGGCTTCTTCAGCTTGAAGGTGAGAAGAATTCAGAATTATTAATGCAGTTCCTATGTGCAATTATCTTCCTTATCCATCCCTTTTGACTGACATGATCAACTGTGTCTATACTTGGATTTACAAAATCCACAGATAACCAATATGTGGGGGGGATGGGATCTCTGAGTGTCAGTGAAGCTAGATGACAATTAGCCCTGGACACTAATATATAAGAAGCTAGTGATCTGTCTATCAGAGGTGACTGTCCTCTCCAACCCCGGAACCACCACTGAGAAAGGTAGGATTTAATCATTTAATAAATAAATTTTATATTCTATGTCCTTGACACTTTCTTAGGCTTTGTGGAGAAATCATGAATACATGAAAGTACAGTTCATTCAACTGTTTGTTTAATGAATAGACAGTGTCTGCTGTCAAGGACATTACAACTTCATGGAAATGCCAGAAAAACACACTAATTTAATTACACAGGATAAGGAATGGAGAGTATTTTGGAATATTTGAAAAAACACTCCAGTGCAAAGAATGTGCCAGTACAGTAGCACACTGAAGAATTAGAAATTAAATTTTGAGGGAGCCCTGAGCCCAGAACCCAAGAAGTAACAGGTGTGTATACTGCCATCAGAAGCTTGTGAGTCATAATGAATAAATAGTGGGGTTCGAACCTAGCAACAGGCTCAGTGGATTTCCTCCTCAGGTAACTCATTTTCAATACAGACTTTCACAATCTCCTTTGACAGGATTTATTTCTTTTCCAAACCCTTAAATATATGTAATCATAATGTGTTTTTTCTGTCATCTCTTCCTTTTTTTTCTCACTTCTTTTGGTGACATCTAACTCCTTAGTGGCTCCAACTACTGATTAGTAGACTCTCAGGTCAATAGCTACAGGCTTAATCTCTTTTCCCCATATTTCTTTGTTCAGTAATCTTCCCACCACAGTCGACCAATTCCCATATTCTACACATCAACCAAGTAGATTGCAAAGTTTTTTGAGGAAACTCTTCTACATATCTCGTCTATTTTTTAACTCCTCCAGAGAGAACATTGAGGAATATTGTTCATTGTTTTAATCAATATGTTTGTATTCAATATTACTTGAGTTAAATCCAGGTTCAATTTATGAGTTATCCTCATGGGTTCCCCACATGTGGGATGTTCACAGGCATCCAGTTTATTCTTCACTTCTACATCTAATCTTGCTGATTTTCATTAAAATAATTCTTAGATAAATGAATATTTCTACTTATTCTTTCAATCCTTTGGCTTAGACTATTATTACCTCCTACCTGAAATATTGTATTGCTCCCTTTACTGCTTGACTACAGATTTTCTCCATTTTAATCAACCTTGCATTCTCAGGCCTACTGACTGTAGCAGAGACTTCCAGCAGATAGGCAAAATCCATGTAATTCTCATCTTTGTGGACATTCCACTAGACTATATTTTCAAGTCCCCATCCCCCTATAGTGAGGTGTGGTTTGTGACTGAGTTCTACCCATTCCAGTTCTGTATTTTAGTTCTATTCTTCCCTTGCATAATCTTTTCCCTTTTACCAGCAGGACATAAATGGCAAGGAAGCTAAATGGGACAGTGAAGTCACATGGTAGAATGAGTCTTATCTCTATTTCTCCACATGCAAGAAAGCTACCCACCACCAAGGTGACCACTGGGACTGTTACATAGGAGACCAACTTTTCTTTTGTCTGAACAGTTACATATTTTGTGATCTGTTACTGTAGTCCAGGATATCCGAAGTAATTCAAATTCACTAATTTTTCTTTTTTCTTTTTTTTCCTTTTTGTCTTTTTAAATGACTGGCAACGGATCGCAACCCTCAGTGTCGCGCCCGTACCAGACCGGGACTAGCAACGGGATCACAACCCTCGGTGTTGCGCCCGCACCTTGCTCAGCCAGTGAGCGGCCGGTCTGTATGTGGGTTCCGAACCCTCAGCGGGAGCGCCACTGCGCTCCCAAGCGGTATAGCAGTGCGCCACCAGGCCAGCCCCTTCACTAATTTTTCTAAAGAGAACTCTACTCAATTATTACTTGAATCTATCTTTAATTCAATAACCAATTATTATCTCCTATATTATACATCAGAATTATATGCTAGACCCAGGAGATGCAGGTTCAATTATATTTTTCCCAGTTATGATGTGCTTTTTCATCTCAACATCTAAAGGAATTTGGCTTTCTTTCTCATAATGCCTTTTCTCATCCTCACATTGAATCATAGTATCTCAGGGTTCAGAGAGTTTTGTAAGTCTTAGACTCCATGGTTAGTTCATTTGGTATAGAGGTGCAAGATTTCAGGAGAGGATTCTTGGCAATACAGCAGACTAAGCTGAGGTTGACAGGTCTCATTCTTATTAAAACACATAGAAATTCTACATTATATTTTATATTTTATAATATATGTTTCATTATAAATGTAAAACTAAAAATTACAAGTAGTCAAATCTAGAAGAAAATAATTGGAATGCCTAGGTATGACAAAAAAAAAAAAACCTTCAAAGGTAGTGTTGTAAGCCATAGCAGATGCTATGGTGGCATCTTGGGGTTTCCAAATAGGAATTAGATCCTAACAGCTGGAGTCGGAGGTGTTAACATTCCCTTGTACGAGAGATTGGCCATGGATTGGTATAAAATATGGATCTCAATTTGAATCCCTGCATAAAACACTTGAAGTGTTATTTTATTTGTGGGAAAAAATTGTAGACAACCTTTGCCATATAAAAATTGGAAAGAAAAGAATAAAATGGCTAGAATTCATAGAAAATATTGTTTTCCACAAAGAAATCTCAGGGTATCTCAAAATAAATTGAGTCTTCAGCAAGTTCATTGGATATAAATCACCACTAAAATATCAATACTGTTCTGATATGTTAGCAATAATAAATTAGAAATTAGAATTAAAAAAAAGAATCCCATTCACAATAGGAACAATGAAAACTTTAAGTAAACTTCAAGTAATTCAAACAAAGGGGGTATAATATTGAATTTAAAACTGCAAACATTACTGAATGACAGAAAAGAATAGCTACAAAAATAAAGATGTAAACAACATTAATAGAGACAATATGGTAAAAATTTCAATTTTCCAATTAATTTATAAATTCATTGCAATCCCTATCAAAATATCATTGGTTACTTTTAAACATGGAACTTACTAACCAAATTTAAAAATCCATGTAGACAAATAAAGAGCTATGAAGACCAAAGACAATATGAGGAAAAAGAACAAGAGGGCAGAATTGCCCTATCATGCATGAAAAAATTTACTCTGATAATTCAGGCATAGGGACTGACAAAGAGACCTATATAATATACAAGAAAGCCTAGGAAGACATCAAGCATTTATTAGTAATTTGATACATAACATGGGTTGGTTTAGACATAGGCAGGGAACCTGCACAGTGACCTTGGAGGGAAACATGCCATTCTGTGGCCTGCAGGCATGCCTGCTCACTTAAGTATCTCTGGAGATCTAGAATTGCCCTGTAAATATGCTTCATTCTGTCTCAGCTGTGGTCTGAAAGCCCTTATTCCTGCCAAGGGAACTGCCAGAAGACTTACCTGTCTGTGCCTTCAGAGACAGGTGTGCAGACATCAGTATCAACAGTGGACTTTGAAGCAGCCCTACGACTCAGATCCAACCCTGCCTGCCAAGGGAACTTCTCAGTGACCTAGTGGGAGCCTTTCCAGGGACCCAGAGAAAGTAACACCCATCCATGCACCTGGTAAGAGACCCACTGTCTGTGGAACCTGCACCAGCCCTACTAACCAAGGTCTTGGAGGTAATCCAGCACACACAGGAACTAGACTCAATCCACATCCACTTGATCCCCTTTAACAGGCTCACTAACTGTGAACCTCACTATGGACTCAACAGCAGCCACGTGAACTGGCTCCTTCCCTGGTTCTCCCCAACTGCATTACTGAAGGCAATCTCATCAGCCCACGGGCCCCACAGAAGAAGGCCTTTATCTGCCAAAACCAGTCTGTAAAGACTGGAAGAGGTGTTTTTTCCCTCTAATGTACAGACACCAAAGAAAAGCTATTAGATAACAAAGAGTTAGGCAAACATGACACCATCACGGAAACTAATTATGCTTCAGTAATTGACACCAACAAAATGGAGATCTACAAATTGTGTGAAAAATAATTAAAAATAATCATCTTAATGAAGTTCAATTAGATGCAAGATAACACAGCTAGACAACTAAACAGTATTAGAAACACTGCATAAACAAAATGAGAAGTTTAACAAAGAAATAGAACCCCCCTCACCAAAACCAAAAAAAAAAAACAAACCCAGAAAATTTGGAGCTAAAGAATAAAATGACAGAATTGGAAAAGTCAATAGAGAGCTTTAGCGGCATACTCTATCATGCAGAAGAAAGAAATGGTGAGCTCAAAGACTGATTATTTGAAATCAATGAATTAGTGGAACAACAACAAGAATAAAAAATAGTGAAGAAAGCATAAGGGACCATGAGACACCATCAAGCATACAGATGTGTAAATTACTGAAGGCCCAGAAGGAGAAGAGAGAGTTAGAAGGGAAGAAAGCTTATTTGGAGAAATATTGGCTAAAGACTTCCCAAATCTTGGGAGTGATATGGACATTCATTCATGTAGCTCAAATGATTGCAGGCATAGTCAACCCAAAGAAGAATACTTCAAAACACAGTACAATTAAATTGTTAAAAGTCACACACAAAGAGAAGATTTATAATGCATCATGACAAAAGAGACTTATCTCATATAAGGAGACCTCCGTAAGGCTATTAGTGGATTTCTGACAGAAATCTTGCAAGCCTGGGGAAACGGGATAATATATTCAAAATGTTTAAAGAAAAAAAACTCCAACCAAGAATACTATACTCAGCAAACCCATCCTTCAAAACTGAAGGGGATATAAAGACATTCCCAGACAAAGAAAAGCTGAAGGAGTTTATCACCACAAGTCTTATCTTATGGGAAATTCTAAAAGGAATTCTTCAAGTTGAAATGAAGGTACGCTAAGTAACAGCATGAAAATGTATGAAAATATAAGACTCAGTGGTAGAGTTAAATATGTTTTCAAATTCATATAACTATAAATGTGGTGTGTAAATCATTATATATAATTCTAGTATAAAAATTAAAAGGTAAAAGTATTAAATTATCTATTGCTAGTGGATGATTTGTTAGTGGATACACAATATAAAAAGATGTAAAATGTGACATTGATAGCATAAAATATATGCGGTGGGGATGTTGGAAGAAGCAAAAGTGTAGAATTTCTGTATGAAATTGAAGTTAAGTTGTCAGAATGTTGTACCTATAAAATGTTTTATATAAGCCACATAGTAACTACAAACAAAACAACAAAACCCCCCAAATCTTTAGTAGATATGCAAAAAATAAAGTGAAAGGGATCAACAAGTACCCTTACAAAAATCAACAAATCTTAAAGGAAGAAAGCAAGAGAGGGAGAAAGGAACAGCAGGACTACAAAATGGTCAGAAGAAAATTAACAAAATGGCAATAGTGAGTCATTACTTGTTAATAATTACTTTAAATGTAAATAGATTTAATTCACCAATTAAAAGACATAAAATGGCAAATGTATAAAAAAAGATCTAATATATGCTGCCTTTAAGAGACTCATTTTAGTCTTAAGGGCACACATAGAGTGAAAGGAGAGGGATGAAAAAGGCATCTCACACAAATGGTAACTAAAGGAGAGTAGGTACAGCTATTCTTATATCAGACAAAGTAGACTTTAAGTCAAAGTATGTCTAAAGACACAAAGAAGGTCACTATTATAATAATAAATGGATGAATTCATTAAACGGTTATAATAAATCTAAATATATAAGAACTCAATATTAGAGTACCTAAATATACAAATCAAATATTACCAGAACTGAGGGGAGGAATAGACAGCAATAAAATAATATTAAGGGACTTCAATACCCCTCTCTCAGCAATGAGTAGATTATCAATACAGAAGATTAATAAGGAAACAGTGGACTTGAATAAAACTATAGACCAAATGGACCTAAGAAACATATGTGGAACATTCCATCCAACAGCAGCAGAATACACATTCTTTTCAAGCAATACCTGGTGTATTCCAGGATAGTTCATATGTTGGACAACAAAACCCATCTGAACAAATTTCAGAAAATTAAAATCATATCGGGTATTTTTTCTGATTACAATGTTATGAAGCTAGAAATTAATAATAGGAGAAATTTCAGAAAATTTACAAATATGTGGAAATCAAACATGATACTTCTAAACAACCAATGGGCTAAAGAAGAATCTTAAAGGGAAATTTTAAAATATTTTGACAAATGAAAATGAAAACACCATATACCACATCTCCTGGTATGCAATAAAAGGAGTTCCAAGAGGGAAGTTTATACCAAGAAATGCCTACAACAAAGAAGAAGAAAGATTGCAAAAAAACAACCTGTGATTATATACCTCAAGGAACTAGGAAAAAAAAGAACTAAATCAGCCCAAAGTCAACAAAAGGAAGGAAAATAATAAAGGTCAGACATAAATAGATGAAATGGAGTCTAAAAAACCAATATATAAAAAAATCAATAAAACTAAGAGTTTAACTCTGCCTTTAGGTAGAGTAAGAAAAAAAGAGAGAGGACTCAAATAAAGAAAATCAGAAGTAAAAGAGGAGACATTATAACTGAAACTACAGAAATACAAAGGACCATAATAAACTACTATGAACAATTACATATCAAAAAATTGTACAATCTAGAAGAAATGGATACATTCTCAGAAAAAAAAAAATCAACCAAGACTGAATCATAAAGAAAGAGAGTCTGAACAAACCAATAACAAGTAAGGAGATTTAATTACCTATCAAAACCTCCCCATAAACAAAAGCCCAGAACCAGGTAGCTGAATGGGTGAATTCTACCAAGTATTTAAAAATTTTTTTTTTTTTTGTCTTTTGTCTTTTTCCGTGTCCGGCAACGGATCACAACCCTCAGTGTTGCCCCGATACCGGACTGGGGACTGGCAACGGGATTGCAACCCTCGGTGTTGCTCCCGCGCCTCGCTCAGCCAGTGAGCGGGAGCCGGTCTGTATGTGGGATCCGAACCCTCGGGCGGGAGCGCCGCTGCACTTCCCAAGTGGCGCACTTATCCAGTGCGCCACTGGGCCGGCCCCAAAGTATTTAAAAAATTAATGCCAATAATTCTCATACTCTTACAGAAAATTGAAGTAGAGGGAAAACTTCCAAACTCACTTTACAAGGCCAGCATTACCCTCATACCAAAGCCAGACAAGGGTACCACCAGAAAAAACAATTACAAGCCAATATCCCTGATGAACATAAATACAAAAATCCTTCACAAAATACTAGCAAACTGAATTCAACAGCACATTAAAAAAATCATATGGCATAACCAACTGGTGTTTATTCCTGGGATGCAAGGATGGTTCAACATTGGCAAATCAATAACTGTGATACGCCACACAGAGTAAAAGAAAAAACGAAATGAACATCTCAACAGATGCAGAAAAAACATTTGGCAAGATTCAACATAATTTTATGAAAAAAAAATAAGGTATAGAATACATTTAATTTCAATATAATAAAGGCCATACACCACAAGCCCACAGCTAACATCATACTTAACAATGAAAAACTAAAAGCTTTTCATCTAACATCAGAAGGAATGCAAGTGTGCCCTCTCTTGCCATTTCTCTTCAGTCTAGTACTGGAAGTCCTAAAAGAGCAATTAAGCATATTGAGCTCAATATTGTTAAAATGTTCATATGCAAAGCGATTTATAAATTTGATGCACTTCCTATCAAGATTCTAGTGGAATTTTTCACAGAAATAGTAAAAAAACAATTCCAATATGTTTTTGGAAATACAGATGACCTCAAGTAGCCAAAGTGATGTGAAGAAGAACAAAGCTGGAGGCATTACAATCCAGGATTCCAAACTACATTTAGGAAGACATATGATGCTGGCATAAAAAGAAACACACAGACTATTGGAACAGAATAGAGATTTCAGAAATGCATGGTGAAATAATCATTGACAAGGGTGCCAAAATGCACGATGGGCAAATCATAGTCTCTTTAGTAAATGGTATGGCGAAAACTAGATATACACATGCAAGAGAATGAAACGGAATCACTGTCTCACACTCACATGCACAAATTAACTCAAAATGGATTAAGAAATTAAATGTAAGGGCTGCAGCGGGAACCGGACCGGCACCGGAGCGGCGGCGGCGGCGGCGGCGGCGGCGGCAG
>NW_007739715.1:0-4238 GCF_000696425.1 Galeopterus variegatus
GAAATTGGGACAGTACTCTCTTGTGATTCTGCCATGCATTTTCCCCTCCCAGCATGTTGAAATAATAAAATTTGTTATGCCTTTTTCTTTGTATTAATCTCTATCAGATGATTTTTCAGAGAACCTTTAGCGGGTTGAAGGGGAAGTTTCCCTTGCCCCTACACCTCCTCTTCCTATCTGAAAATTTTTTAGCATTAGACATAGACTGATCAGTGAAACAATAGAAACTCAAGAAGTAATTTTAAGTGAAATATTCAACATATGATAAATTAAGTTCCTCAAATCAGTGGGGGAAATATTTAATATATTGCACTGATTAACCAGATGGTTAACTTTCTAAAAAGTTAACTCTCTATACATGAAATCAAATTCAAATTATTACAGTTAGATTTTTTGTAAATGATTCTATCCTGCATTAGTAAGGTTGTAGGCATAATAGGAACTGCTGTTGGAAATGAACACAGGTACACTTTTGGTGGAAGAGAACTTAGCAATATACCTAAAAGATCCTAAAATTCTGGATTTCATTAGTCCATCCTAGATTATGGAGAAAAATGTTACAAAATAGCAGTCTTATGCAAATAGTATTCCAGAAAGACAATACGTGTATACATACATAGTTAAAAACAGTATTTTATTATTTTTAATTTTCGATGAATCTTCTACAATGTTAAAATTTTGTTTAATGAGGATGGGGCAGAAATCATTTTGAATGAAAAAAAAGGAGGAGGAAAATAGACTAGGCCTTGAGGATTGAAAAGAACTGAAAGAGAACAAAAGGGAGTATAGCCCAGCAGACTTGTTTGCCTTTTAGGTCCCCTCCCCTAACACAGAGNAAGAAATAAAATTCTTAACTTTTCTTGTATATTATGGACACCTTTGGCTGTCTGGTGACATAGAAAATGTTTACAGAATGATGTTTTAAGTGTATGAAGTGCAAAAAATAAAAACAAAAACAAAAAACACACAATTTTATTAAATTAGTTATCAAAGCATTTTTAAAAATAAATTTGATAGTGATATATGCTTATATAATGAACACATTACATAATATCTTTTGGTGAACCTAATAACTTCCATTAATAATTAGATACATATAAATGTTTCAAGATAATTGAGCAAGTCTAATGAGAAATGAAACATGTAATTTCTTTTGGGTAACAAAGTAACAAGTACTGAGGTTTGTGGCCTAAATTCATGATAAAATGGAAAGCTAAAATTTAGTTAAAGGTTAATTAAAATTCCCTATCCAAACTCATGGACTTCCTCCTCCCCACCACCACAGCCACTTAACCACTGAATTTTATCCTTAGGGGTATTGTAGCATATATGAATCTTATGCTGAAAACCCTTGCTCTAAAGTTTGGTCGATCTACCCCATTTCTTTTCAACTTTATTTTTTCCCTGAAACCTTTGTTGGGGTGCAGGAAGTTATCACAAAATATGATGCTTTTACATACGGAAATAAAGAAGCCTAGAAGTCTCTCTGACCTTCCCCTTCACCCCCTCCTGTCTGTCATTCCTCTGTCAGTTTTCAAAGCACAGGATGAAGCTGTTCCCTTATCAGCCTGAAGTCTGGACTCACCAAAGAAAATGATAATTACCTCTGGTCCTTTAACTGAGATTCTACTAATTTAACTCATATCATAGGAAAGAAGACTGGAGTCTGTCAACACACCTGGACTAACTCTCGTCACAGACTATTGTCTTCTATTTTGATCCCGTTCGATATTTTGAAGAAAATTATTTACTAGTCATTGTCTGGGCCAATTGCATGTTCTGCAGCCCACTGAGCCCCTCTAAAAATCATTTACTCCAACATCCCTTATTTCCCCCTTTCCTATGAAGACTGGTATATAATAATCTGTACCCTATGACATGTACAGTAATCAGAGTTTATAATGCACTTGGAAAGACTGTCCTAGAATAAAATTAGACATTTGTTTAAGGAGTAAATAAACACTTTTGGAACGTACAAGGTAAACATTACTGAAGCTCAGGAAGAGAGAAGGACGAATGTCGGCCTGAAAAAACTGTTGAAGTTGAAGCACTTTTTTTTTTTTCTAGAATAAAGTCATCCCGGTGTCTGCACTCTGCAATTTATTTGTGAATTTAAGGAACAGGGTTCTGCATGTGGTTGATTTCCTAGTTCATCAGAGGAGAGGAGGGAACAGGAGGGAGCTCTGAGCGGCATTTTCACCCGCTCGAGGACTCCGGGATAAAAGCCGCCCTTCTGCGTCAGCTTTTTGAAGTGTTTCTAAGCAGGATGAAGAAAATATTAAAGTCACTTCTCCCCCCAGTGTAGCAGCCAGCCAAGAAAGGGAAAGGGAAATAAAGGAAGGCGACACGAAGAATAAGTAAGGAAAAGGGTAGAGGATTAAATGTGAGAAGGCAAGGAACCCCACCTTGAAGCTGGAACCCGGCGGTCAGCCGCTTCTCAGGCTGATTACATCGAGATAATACAGGACGCGCTTTGCATACCGGACGGTTTCACAAATGCCGGAAATGACTGCGACCACCTCTCTTGTGATGAGCCGCTCGATTCCAACAGTCACAAGGCACTAGTGGGAAACATGTTACATGGAGACTGAGAAAAAACAGACTGCAAGGCCTGACCCAAACAAAGGAATGGCCTTGCAGCGGTTGGCAGCGTAAAGGACCAGAGAAAAAGGACTGAGTAAGTTTTAATCAGGCATCTTTTAAGAATCTCTAATTTCAGTCCCGCCCTTTCCATTCTTTTCTGAAAACGTGGGCAGGGCTCCAAGTCAGGTAACTGATTGAGCAAATACCGCTGGCGTGCAGAGTTCCCAATCAGGTCCGACTTACCACTATATAAAATGCTGCCAGGAATGTTGAACTTGCTAGTTTCTTTGAGCTGCAGACATGTCTGGTCGTGGTAAGGGAGGTAAGGGTCTGGGGAAGGGCGGCGCCAAGCGCCACCGCAAGGTCCTGCGCGACAACATCCAGGGCATCACCAAGCCCGCCATCCGGTGCCTCGCTCGGCGTGGTGGCGTCAAGCGCATCTCCAGTCTGATCTACGAGGAGACCCGCGGGGTCCTCAAGGTGTTCCTGGAGAACGTGATCCGCGACGCCGTCACCTACACGGAGCACGCCAAGCGCAAGACTGTCACCGCCATGGACGTGGTCTACGCGCTCAAGCGCCAGGGACGCACCCTCTACGGCTTCGGCGGCTAAATAGCACTTTGAGGCCCGGTCATTTACTAAAAAGGCCCTTTTTAGGGCCCCCAAGCTATCAACAAAAGAGCTTAAATGACATGTAATCTACTGAATTCTTCATTGCTGTGAACAGGTTAGCTTGGGATGTTGAAATAGCGACTATTATAACAGGTAGCGGTGGGCTGAGATCTTAGGAGCAGGGGACAGAGCAGAGGCCAGTACCTCGCGGAGGGTTGGAGCTGCTTGCAGCCTGTTCTCGGTCATTAACTTTATCAAAAGTGAGAGTCAACATTCTTAGGATCTAAATCAGAGCCCGGCCCAACACTAACTTCCCTCGGGTCCTTCGAATATTCCTTAATGTCTCAAACAGTGAGGGGTCTGAGAAAGGAATACGTTCCATTAACTAAGAAACTCGAGGAAAGCTTTGTGGTGGCTGCAGGGAAAGTTGTGCAGAGACCTCTACCCAGGGGTCTTGGAAAACACGCTTCTTCCTTACTTTTAGAATCCCGTCTGTTTTACTGCCCCGGCTGTTTAACAGTAGTAAAGTCTTGATAACACGGTGTATTTACCTCCTTTCTTAGATTTACGTTTTTAGAATACTAAAATACATCAGGTATACAAAAGAAGCTAATGGACACCACACCGCTCATTCAGCAATCCCTCCGTGTGTCTATTCCCGATAACATAGCCCTCCTTCCAGACCCCAGAATTAACTAGTAGCCTGATTTTGGTATTTACTGGTCTCATGCTTTTTATTTCCTAACTTTAAAAGATGCACATAACCCTAATCAATATGTAGTATCATTTTACACGTTTTAAAAACTTTTTGTAAAAATATATTTTATGCATATCTTTATGAAACATTTGCTTTTGAAATATCCGTGTTGCAATGTACAGTTCTAGTTTATTTTCACTGTTAATCAAGGTTTCTAATACGGCAGTACATGATGTATATATTTCTCTGTTGATGGAGATTTGAATTGTTTTATTTTTTACCCCTCAACGCTGCAATGGGCATTGTTGTACACAACTGTGTGTTCTCTAGTTACGTACTAGGAGTG
>NW_007739715.1:4970-6965 GCF_000696425.1 Galeopterus variegatus
CAACGCTGCAATGGGCATTGTTGTACACAACTGTGTGTTCTCTAGTTACGTACTAGGAGTGGAATTGCTGGAAAATAGGGTATGCACATATTCAACATAAATAGAAATGGACAATTTGCTTACCAGGTTAGACATTTTATTATACACTTCTATATTACACCAGTAGTGTTTGAGAGCTCTTGTTACTCCATCTCTTCAAACCTTTCTAATGTCAGACTAAAATTCTTGCCAGTGTAAGGATCTGTTAAATGGCATTTCATCGTGTATTTAAGTTCTCTGATTATAATTAAGCTGCCTCCCCCCCCCCCTTTTTTTTTTGGCTAGTTGGTGTTTTTCCCCTTTTCTAGGAATGGCCTATTCATATTCTTTGCCCATTTTTTTCATTTCCTGGTTTTTTTTTATGATTTGTAAGTATCCTTTATATTCGAGGGTACTTCAAAAAGTTCATGGAAAAATTCACATTATCTTTCAATCTTATTTTTCCATAAACTTTTTAAAGTAGCCTCATATTTTGGTTTTTAACCCTTTCTCAGCATGTGGCAAATATATTCTGTTATCTTGTAACTTAACGTGTTTTTAAACGTTAGTGACATCCTTGGATGTACAAAAATTCATTTTAATAATGTTGGATTTATGTTTACAGTTTTTGAATGCTGCCTTTTCATATAGGAGTTATCCTGTCCCAACCCCCTACCCCAAGCTGCTGCAGGTATTTTTTGCAAAACAAATAAATCAGGCTGTTTATCTCATGATTTGGCTTGAATTGGACAATAAGCTATTCTGAAATGGTTGTAAGAATAGCATTAGGAAAGAGCTGAGGAAGACCTGATAACAGATGCAATGATTAACTAAATGCCTAAAATTTGAGGGTGTTGTATGAGACAAAAGAAAGTAAGTAAAGAGTGAAAGAAAGAAGAGAGAAATAATGCCTAAGATATATTGAAAGTTCACTTAAATTTATGTTAAGTGCTTTCCAAGGGTTTTCTTATGTAATAGTCTTGTAAGACAGATTTCATCTTCATTTTAAAATAGCAAAGCAGAGGCACTGACAGCCAAATCAAATAACCAAGTCACAAATATGTTATATACTATAACCCAAACCTATAATATTCTTAATCATGATCTCATTAGATACAGAAGTTATCACAAAGAATTGGAAATGGTATTGTATTAGTCCTATAATGGAGAATTTGGGGAAATATGTCAAGACAGGTACAAGACCTGTGTGACAAAGGTTGAAGTGGAGACGGTAATGAACTACTCAGAGATAATGGCAGTTTTAACCGAGGGACTAGGAGAGCGACTGTTCACTAAGCTAGTGAAGGCCAAAAGCCAAAGTCCAATGGATATTTATTATGAAGGCTGTGGGAAAAGTAAGCGAGCAGGGATAAAGGAGGGGGAGTTCCCGGGGTAGAACTCCTGAAATTTTATTTGACTAGACTGTACTGCACACTCCCCTGAGCCCAAGGACGCAGCAGTTTCTCACAGCCGCATACTCCCTTGAGTTCAAGGATACAGCAGTTTCTATCAGCTGGTGTTGTCATGCTGAGAAATACTGTGTGCAGCATGCCCCGCATGGTACTGGCACCATGTCTCTTCTGGCTGTGGCTAGAGGTCATGACCGTCCTCTTAGCAGAACATATCACAAGATGTTAACTCTCTACACACCTGTCTGTCACTATCCCAATTGAAATGTATTATTCCAATCTCTCAGGTTGTAGGCCTGCCTGAAAAGTTTTTTTTTTCTGTGCCTATGTAGTTGTGTTGTTGTTCAAGAACCCTCTCAAGATGTTATGTGTTCTTCCCTGTCATTTTTCATGTTCCCAGCCCACTGGATTGACCATTCCCTTAAGAAAAACTAGAATAATTGATGATTCCCGAAGCAATGGTCATCCTCTTCATATGCCCCTGTGGGTTTTAAGGTCAAGCTCTGCTCACTGAGTGAGCTATAGTTTTTGAAGGTATTTGAGTGCACTAGCCATATGTGGCTATTGA
>NW_007739715.1:7317-8816 GCF_000696425.1 Galeopterus variegatus
GTGCAGCATGCCCCGCATGGTACTGGCACCATGTCTCTTCTGGCTGTGGCTAGAGGTCATGGCCGTCCTCTTAGCAGAACATATCACAAGGTGTTAACTCTCTACACACCTGTCTGTCACTATCCCAATTGAAATGTATTATTCCAATCTCTCAGGTTGTAGGCCTGCCTGAAAAGTTTTTATTTTTTTTCTGTGCCTATGTAGTTGTGTTGTCGTTCAAGAACCATCTCAAGATGTTATGTGTTCTTCCCTTTCATTTTTCATGTTCCCAGCCCACTGGATTGACCATTCCCTTAAGAAAAACTAGAATAATTGATGAGTCCCGAAGCAATGGTCATCCTCTTCATATGCCCCTGTGGGTTTTAAGGTCAAGCTCTGTTCACTGAGTGAGCTATAGTTTTTGAAGGTATTTGAGTGCACTAGCCATATGTGGCTATTGAGTACTTGAAATGTGGAATGTGACTGAGGGAGTGAATGTTTATTATATTTTATTTTAATTAGTTTACATTAAAAATGGGCCCTGGTTTCAGTTATTAACATTCAAGTATGCTTGGAACAGCTTAGGTATATAAATCTGAATATGCTTGTTTAACTATAAAATAAAGAACTCTAAATGCAGATCAAGAATTTCCTATTAAAATTTAGAGTCTAAATTTTGACATACTGTAAAAGTGTAAAAATACATACCAGATTTTGAAGACTTAAAATGAATAAAGAATGCAAGATATCTACTTAATAAATTTTGTATTGATTGTATACTGAAGCATATTTTTGATACACAGGGTCAAATAGAATACATCATTAAAATTAGGGCTGGCAGGTTAGCTGAAGTTGTTTAGAGCACAAATGTTACAACACCAAGGTCAAGGGTTTTGTATCCCTTCACAGCCAGCCACCTGCACAAAAACAAATGAAAAAACTCCACACACAATGGAATACTACTCAGTCATAAAAAAGAGTGAAATTCTGCCATTTGCAACAACATGGATGAGCTTGAAGAAAATTATGTTAAATGAAATAAGCCAAACACAGTGAGATAAATGTCACATGTTCTCATTCACATAAGGAGGCTAAAAATGTTGATCTCACAGGAGTAGAGAGTAGAATAGTGGTTACTAGAGACTGGTGGGGGGAGAGAGAGGGGGGTGGGGTGGGGAGAGAGTAGTCAGTGGATACCAAATATTAGATAGATAGGAAGAATGGGGTCTAGTGTTCTACAGTAATATAGGGTGACTTTAAAGTACTGTGTGTCTGAATAGCTAGTCAAGATGATGTCGAATGTTCCTAACACAAAGAAGTGACAAATGTTTAAGGTGATGGATATACTAAGCACCCTGATAAGATCATTGCACACTTTATGAATGTACCCAAGTGTCATATCTACTCCATAAATATAGGCAATTATGGGTCAATTAAGAAAAATAAAAAGGGCCGGCCAGGTGGCGCACTGGATAGTGTGCCACTTGGGAAGCGCGGCGGCGCTCCCGCCCGAGGGGTCG
>NW_007739715.1:8967-9598 GCF_000696425.1 Galeopterus variegatus
AGGGTTGCGATCCGTTGCCGGACACGGAAAAAGACAAAAAAAAAAAAAAGAAAAAGAAAAAGAAAAAGAGGGAAAAAGAAATAGAATGGTGGTTACCAAAGGGAGGGTGGAGGAGAGGGTGGGGGCGAGGTTGGTAGACTGGTACAATGTTACAAAATTAGTTACATGGGAAGAATAAGGTGGCAATAGCTAATAATATTGTATTGTGTATTTCAAGATAGCCAGGAAAGAGGATCTTGAATGTTATAACCACAAAGAAATAAATGTTCAGGTGACAGATACGCTAACTATTCTGATTAGATCATTATATAATACATGCGTATACTGAAAGAACAAACTGTACCCTATAAACATGAACAATGAAAAAACTAAAATTTAAAAATAAAATTAATTTCACCTGTTTACTTTTTTAAAACTGTGGTTACTAGAAAAATAAAAATTATATATGTTACTTGAATTAGAAGAGGGTACTTCAAAAAGTTCATGAAAAGATTTGTATTACCTTTTTGTTATATTTTTCCACAAACTTTTTGAAGTACCCTCATATTTCTATTGGGCAGTGCATCTTAGAGTAACAAACTGGCTTTAAGCTTTCCAACCCAAATATGCTAATAATGCAGAGACAAAAAAA
>NW_007739715.1:10816-13069 GCF_000696425.1 Galeopterus variegatus
GTTAAACTTCGTGTCTCAATCCCAAAGCTACTCTTGGTTTCCTACAGGATGAGGGACTCTGGAGCAGGTGACTATTGTAAGCACATGTTACTCAGGAGGCTGTAACAATTGCCTGATTTGAACTGCTGTGAGTCACATAGCAATTGTTCTAAAGCAAGAACTACTCACTAAAAAATAAATTACTTTAGGAGATACTAATTTAGTACATTCAACTTTTTAATGATTTGAGAGATCATAAAATACACAAAGAAGTTAAAAGAGCCTTATTTTTATTCCAAGTTAAGTTGATATACATGGCTAAAGAGGAAATAAATGACAGAGATATATGAGTAATGGTGAAAAACAAGGGCATACTGAAATCTTGTTCTGCCTAATAATTTGAGCAAAATATTTACATTCTGTGCTTCAGTCTTGGTATTTGTAAAAGAACATTGATCTGAACTTAGTGATTCCTTCCAGCTGTTAAATTCCATGCTCTCTAGAGGAGCAAAATGAGATCCATGTGAAGGGAGTGAGAAAAAGGTGAGAGTAAAAGCAGGAGAAAGTAATGGCCACTGCCACTCAATGTTTCTGTTAAATCACAATGCACTTTCAGAACTTTGGAACAGGAACGAAAAGGTCTGAAGTCACCCTGATATATGATATATCCATTTACAAAAGTGGTTTGTAAGTCTAAAATTAATGACAGCAGCATACCATGAATAACTCCAGGTAAAAATCTTAATAAGAAATGCAGTCAGGTATATCTGAAAATGGAATTCGTCATTAGCATGGGTGTATTTTAAACAAACCACCAAAGGTCCTGTGTTATGGAGCCTAGAATACTTATTGGAGAAAGTGTGTGATGAAAGCATTTTCTTAAGTCTCCTATTTTTTTGATGAAATTTAAATAGGCAGTGGCACTATACTGGTACAATTTTCTCCTGTCAGCTACTTAAGATCAGCCTATCTTTTTTGCTATCTAGGGAAATGAAGTCAGGGGCAGATAAGTGAATGAAAGATGTCGTCCTTGGGAAACCACTATAGAAAGCCCAAATTATATCATTCCCTTCTTTTCTGATTTATTCCCTTTCCCATTGCCTATGCCCTTGCTCTCTTCTCTTTGGAAATTAAACATTAAGATATTTTCTCCCACCTTTTTGTACTTTACTTTCCACACTTCAAAATGTGTATAATGACACCTACCTCATAGAGTTGTGTGAAGATTAAATGAGTTAATATATCACAGTCAGATATCTAGATCAGTACCTGGTACACTGACAAGCACTCAATAAATTTAACAACCATTTGTTGATACATTTGTTAGAATATCAGTGTAATCCATGTTGCTGGTAGGATAAAACTTGGATGAACAGTGAGTATACGCTTTGCATGTGTGAAATGTTCTAATTTGACCCTGCTAATCAGTCTCCAAAGACACTTCCAAAGACAGGCAATTCATTACATATGTTCACTCACCATATCCTTAAAGACTAGAACACTGCATGGCAAACAAAACAAAACAAAACAAAAAACCCCATAAAACTGCATACACATGCTCATACATACACACACGTAAGTGGTGAATTAATGAACCAGAGTCAATCATTTTCTTATGAGCCAGAGTAAATCATTTCTTACACTTCTAAGTCACGAGTGTAGTCAGGTCTCAACCTAGTTTAAAATTCGTTGAAACTTCCTTTTACCTCGTCCTTCTAAAAAAGGTTCACACTGCTTATTACTGGCAGAAATAGCCACTCTAGCCTCCAGCCACAACAAAACTCCCCTACCTGGCTGTGCTCAGACCCTGGGCCTGGCGCAGTTCCCCTCCTCTCTGAACTTTCGCATCGGAGGCGGTCTTAAATCTATTCTCTCCTCCCTTAAGTCCGATCAAGTTTTCCCGAAGTTCTGTAAGCTTTTTTGTTTGTCGAATGGAGAAATTAATGAATCAGCGAACACTGAAAATGTTCTCTTGAACACTAGTAAGCTGGCCACATAAGATCTTTTCCGCGACCCCTTATGCTCCATTTCTTTAGTCTGGAGAAAATCTGCTTTTTGTCTCTTTTGCGCCCTTCATCCTGCACGGTGGTCCGGCATCTTCCCGAGGCCACGTACGCTGCAGAGGCAAGAACGGCAAAGTGAAAGCTGGACGAAAGGCCGAGTTTGGCCAGTTTAACGCCTTTCCTCCGTTCTAAGTTTTATCACAGCGCACTGCCTAGATTGGCGCGAGATAACTGCTGAACTAAAGGGATGCATCTCGGGAGATCACCGGAG
>NW_007739715.1:13325-21402 GCF_000696425.1 Galeopterus variegatus
TCTGGGCTAATATCTCCTCCTCCACCTTTGTGTGCGACAGAGAAAGGGGGCGGGGCTAGAATTGCGAGGCTTGCCCGCCCAAGTTCATTAGTTTTCAATTTGGTCCGAAAAATTTAAATAAAAGGCCAGTCTTCTTTCCGCTTTTGATTTTCTTTAGGTATGTCGTTTTGCTTAGGCGTTAGGTCTGGTCGTGGCAATGGTGGGAAGGGACTAGGTAAGGGGGGTGGTAAACACCACCGTAAGATGCTTGCGAAGGCTTACCAAGCCCGGGATCCGTCTGCTGGCTCTCTGCGGTGGCGCCAAGTACGCATCTGGCCTCATCTGGGAGAAAACTCAGTGCCCTCACGGTGTTTTTGGAGCACGTGATCCTAGGCGCCGTCACTTAAACGGAGCACGCAAAGCGCAAAAGTCACTGCTGTGTTTAGGGCTCGAGCGCCAGGGAAGAACCCTACGTTGTATTCATAGTTCTGTTTTCATTTGCAAGAGGCTATTTTCAGGGTTACCCACATTTTCCTTTAAATAAACACCCCCTCCGTCCGCCAACGTGCACCAGCTCTTTCTGAGGTAGTGGAGTGGCTCTGAAAAGAGCCTTTGGTTTTATATAAAGGAGCTGTTCACTTGGCGCTGGTGTACTTGGTGACGGCCTTGGTGCCCTCGGACACGGCGTGCTTGGCCAGCTCCCCGGGCAGCAGCAGGCGCACGGCCGTCTGGATCTCCCTGGACGTGATGGTCGAGCGCTTGTTGTAATGCGCCAGCCGCGACGCCTCCCCCGCGATGCGCTCGAAGATGTCGTTCACGAAGGAGTTCATGATGCCCATGGCCTTGGACGAGATGCCGGTGTCGGGGTGGACCTGCTTCAGCACCTTGTACACGTACACGGAGTAGCTCTCCTTGCGGCTGCGCTTGCGCTTCTTGCCGTCCTTCTTCTGCGCCTTGGTCACCGCCTTCTTGGAGCCTTTCTTCGGAGCCGAAGCTGACTTTGAGGGCTCAGGCATGGTGGGAGGGGGGACAGTTGAAGGTCTCAAAAATAACAGGAGAGACGCGTGTGGCGCGTGTGGCTCTGGAAGTGTCCTCTGTTCACAGCTTTTTAAGCAAAGGAGGTGAGGAGTAAAGTTGTGTTTGATTAGTGTTGACTCCTGGAAACGTCATATATTAACTTTGTCCAATCAAAATAAAGGTATTTCAAAACCACGATTTCATTGGTTTAGATGAAACGGTAATTTTAGCCAGTGGCATAGCTTCATTTTGGCGCCCACTAATGACTATAAGTAGTGCAGCTCTGGCGGACTCACGTTAGGTTGTCTCAACACCTACAGTTCTTTCTCCAACATGTCTGGACGCGGGAAGCAAGGCGGCAAAGCTCGCGCCAAGGCCAAGACCCGCTCTTCCCGGGCCGGGCTGCAGTTCCCCGTGGGCCGTGTGCACCGCCTGCTCCGCAAGGGCAACTACGCCGAGCGGGTGGGAGCCGGCGCGCCGGTGTACCTGGCGGCGGTGCTGGAGTATCTGACCGCCGAGATCCTGGAGCTGGCGGGCAACGCGGCCCGCGACAACAAGAAGACGCGCATCATCCCGCGCCACCTGCAGCTGGCCATCCGCAACGACGAGGAGCTCAACAAGCTGCTGGGTAAAGTCACCATCGCTCAGGGCGGCGTCCTGCCCAACATCCAGGCCGTGCTGCTGCCCAAGAAGACCGAGAGTCACCACAAGGCCAAGGGCAAGTAAGGTGGGAAAATCAGTATCTTAGGCCTTGAAGGAGTCAGTCTTAACCAAAGGCTCTTTTCAGAGCCACCCACGTATTCATTAAAAGGGCTTACATTTTTTTTTAACTCTACAGTAAACCTTAGCGTAACTCTTCCACTCTGTAGGTCGTCAACTATTTTCACTCAGAAACGTGAAACGAACCATTTTAAAGTTTAAAAAGTAAGGAAAACAAAGGAAAAGCTTGTATCACAGATAACTAACGTTGGCCGTTACTGTAGGTTCTCAGGATTGTAAAAATTAAACAATTGGAAATATAATGGGAAGACTAATGATTGGCCAATGTTTAAGATGTGCATCTAGTTAGTGATCTACAGAGTAATAAATCTGCGCCTTTGTCGTGTTACCTTTCGGGAGGAATTGTTCTGCATCCTAATGGGACAAAATCATCTGCACTTAACGGTATTTTGTTTTGTTTTGTTTTGTTTGAGAAGCCAGCATAACTAATTGTAAATAGGAATACAAAACTACATTCCCTGGACTCAGATCGCCCTGAGGCAGAGCTTGTTGAGTTCAGAATGATTTTGATAGGGCATACAGTAATTGTGACACTTATAAAGTCTGGGGGTTTTTTTTACACACCGATTTACACGAGTTGAATCGTAAAAGAAAGGAGAGTACTTTTATGTGAGGATACTAAATTTTAGTGAAAAAGTATGTTAACATAGTTTAATAACAGGTGTGGCATTTTTACTTCAGAGTTAATGGTCATGGTGCACTGGAACAAGTCTTTAGAAAAAAAACCCAAAGTTTAAATGAAGCCAAGATATGGTGGAAGCCTTCCTAAACTTCAGTAAGGGTAAAACAAGCCACTTGGCCAATTATATATGGCGTGCGCCTTTTCAAAGATTATCAAAATAAAGTCAGTTTCAAGCGCTAACATTTAAATATTATGTAGCAAGCAAGATGATATCATCTTAGTAACTACATAAAATTCTAGGGAAAAAAGCCAACTTTTTTAATGAGACGTACAAAAGGGTTGAAAACACCAGCACTTTAAAGGAGAGGAATAGAAGAACATGTTAATATCTGCCTGTGATCACAAAGTGAACGTCGCCGCCAATGCCTTAGCTGCGAGCTGCAGGGGAACTACTGCTTTGTCCAATCAGAAGAGGACCCTGTTTATATATACAGGTAGAAGTGCCTATGCTTTCATTTCTCCATCAGCTGCCTGTTTCAGGAGATTTGTCATGGCCCGGACCAAGCAGACGGCTCGCAAGTCCACCGGCGGCAAGGCGCCCCGCAAGCAGCTCGCCACCAAGGCAGCGCGCAAGAGCGCGCCGGCCACCGGCGGCGTCAAGAAGCCCCACCGCTACCGGCCCGGCACCGTGGCCCTGCGCGAGATCCGCCGCTACCAGAAGTCCACCGAGCTGCTGATCCGCAAGCTGCCGTTCCAGCGCCTGGTGCGCGAGATCGCGCAGGACTTCAAGACCGACCTGCGCTTCCAGAGCTCGGCCGTGATGGCGCTGCAGGAGGCCTGCGAGGCCTACCTGGTGGGGCTGTTTGAGGACACCAACCTGTGTGCCATCCACGCCAAGCGCGTCACCATCATGCCTAAGGACATCCAGCTTGCGCGGCGTATTCGCGGCGAGAGGGCCTGAACCTCAAAGACTTCCAATCACAACCCCAAATGCTCTTTTTAGAGCTACCCACAAACCCCCTGAAAAGAGCTGTTTCTCTGCAATCTTTCCTGTTTCTTGTCTTCGTTAGGCCCCATTAGCGGGTTTCTTAGTACAGTTTAAGGTTTTTGTTTGTTTTTGTTTTTAAAGATGACCGGTAAGGAGATCCTAACCCTTGACTTGGTGTTGTCAGCACCACGCTCTCCCAAGTGAGCCACGGACCGGCCCAAGTTTAAGGTTTTTAAAACCGTAAAGACCCTGTAAATAAGAATTTGGGAAGTCTTAACTTCCAGTGTTAATGAGCCCTCTAGCAAGTATCGGAGCTGGCATTTGAATTCCTACATATATCTTCCCGCCCCCGCGTCTGTTTTGACAGGGTGGTTTCCTGTTAACTTGCACTGTGGTGTGTATTTCCCTCTTCCTAACACAAAATCGAACCTCACCGTTGCATTGAGGTACCGTGGTTAATTCAGGTTAATGCAACCTGTGTTGTCTAAAGTGATAAAAGAAATCCCTCTCCCCTGCTCACCCCGTCCCTTATTTCCTGAGATATGTTTAGTTTCCTATATGACTGAATTTAGAATATTTCAAACTAACATCTGGGCCTGTTCAAGCCCCTTCAGTGTTGTTGATGACATGTTTTGGGGAACAGGAGTCCTTTGGAGGAAGATCGGGCCAGACTAGATTCCCCAAAAAGTNTCACCATCGCTCAGGGCGGCGTCCTGCCCAACATCCAGGCCGTGCTGCTGCCCAAGAAGACTGAGAGTCACCACAAGGCCAAATGAGGAGTGAGGTTGGGAACACTGGAAAACAAAGGCTCTTTTCAGAGCCACCTACAGTGCTTTAGAAAAAGCTGGTACACGTAATCTATTGTATGTCTAACTGAAAGTTACATTTAAGTGTTTGCTTTTTGGGAGGGGGTGGAAGAACTAACAGTATTTCCAGCTGTAATCTGATCAACTGGAAGAGAACGGAGACTGACAGGGAGTAATATGCACCAGAGAGGCTTACTCAAGAGGAGTAGCAGGTGAAGCCAAACTTGTAAATCCCTGAAACCCAATTTAATCTAGTCTGATAACTTTATTAGTGGTATTGGGATGTAACTGCAAGTATAAAGTGTACCAGTTACTCCTTAAGCAAAGTGAGTAACTTTGAGTACTGTATTAACGATCTGGAAAGGAGCAGCCTGATTCTTAAACTGTCTAGTTAATCTAAAGAATGACTTGCCAGATGATCAGAATCTCTCAATGCCCATTTGTTTTTTATAGGACTTAATTCTACTGGCAGTTACTAGCCTGTGGTTTATTGACTAAAAATATGCAGAACTTTCTGAATCCCATATAGATAAATCCTTACTCCTGTTTTTCTGGACACGTGTATCTTTAATGCATCTTCCAGTAGCTCAGGATGCAACAGTGAACAGCCTAGAAAATCTTACATGGAAATTCTTTTGGGCCTGGCCCGTGGCTCACTCGGGTGAGTGCGGTGCTGATAACACTAAGGCCACGGGTTCGGATCCCATATAGGGATGGCCGGTTCGCTCACTGGGTGAGCATGGTGCTGACAACACCAAGTCAAGGGTTAAGATCCCCTTACCGGTCATCTTTAAAAAGAAAAAAAGAAATTCTTTTATCAGGTACGGGAAAACCCATAACACCCATTACACACCTTTTTAGGGTGTGTAAGTTAATGTGGACAAGTAATCAAAAGAAACAGCAATCCTGATCTGGATAAATTTGATAACATAGCTAGACAGAAAAAGCTATAGAATCCAAACCACCTTTTCACAAAAGACAACATAAAAAATAGTATTAGCTTTCTGTGGTTCACAAACCGAAATACTTTAAGAGGACATAGTTTATAATCTAATACAGATTTCTTTGCCACTCCGTCTTTGCTTGCAAAAGCCCTGTTCAATAAAATAACGGTGAAACGCAGGAGACACAGGAAGAAAAATTATGGTGATATAGTGATACATGTTGGGTTCTCTGTAAGCAGATTGTGAGATGAAGTTTGGGATGCAAAATATTTATTTGGCATCAGTATCTGTGAAGGAAGACAGAGGAACTAGGATTGGGCAGAGAAAAAATGTCAAACTGATACAAGTCAGACAAATGCTCAACCAACCCAATGGAGAGCTCTGAAACCAGAATTGCTGGTCAGCTACTCTGCACTGAGCTAAAAAGGCTTTGAACCAGCCTGTACATTCCCACTTTGGTCACTGGAGGAGGACTGCCCCAGGGAAGGGCGTTGCCCTGAGTAGGGTGGAGCTCTGCAGCTGAGGCAAACACTAAAAGAACTGACAGCTGGTGCCTATCTGCTAACTGCTCTCAGCAGTTTGGCATCAAAGGAGGATCTGGGAAAGTGTATTTCCACATCTATGACATATTTACATAAATGTAAATGCCAACGTTGAGAAATGTCTATGACGGTACTGGGAGACTGACTTCAGCGTTCATAGCTGGTAGTGTATCTTTACTTCCATCCAGGAATTCAGAGGATGTTTTTTCTTTCTAGAAAAATGAGAAAACTTACAGACTTCTATATGTCTTTATTAATCTGAAACTCATGTAAGAGTTTTAGATACCCCAATCATTGCAAATGGAAGGTGGCATAAAACAACTTTAAAAGGGATATGGGAGGATCTTCTACTGACATTCTCTTCCTCCTCCGGATCCAGCAATCTCTTCACTTTTGCAGTACTAGGAAGTAATCCAGCTTTGTCCCATAATGTGGAAGCTTCAAAATGAATATTTGAGGCCTAAAGTAGAGGAGAGTGACCCTTTAATGGAAACGTGGAAGAGATATACTACTTATGGGCTACATATATAATATGAATGTGTTTATTTAATTTTCACAACCCTTTAAGGTGGATGTTGTTGCAATTCTAATTTAGAAGAGAAAGTATGGTGATGTTTACCCAATCAGAATCTCAATTGTAGGAAATAAAGCTATACATCAGGATATTATCTGCCTCAACACAGAACCCACACATAACCACCTTCTCTTAACTACCTAGTCTTACAGTTTGGTCTAAGGTGTGTAGAAACTTGTGTGAAAATGTTAAAGGGAGATGTTGAAAGGTTTTAGCAGGAGAGTATCATGATCAGATTTCATTAACATAACAAATGAGAAAGAATAAAACTAGACTTGTTATTCAAATAGTGTTTACAATAGTTAAAAGTCAATAACCAAAGATTCCTGAAAATGGGGGTCACACTTAAAATACATATTTTTAAAAGATACATTTATAAAACACATACAGTTTTTAAAATACACTTTTTCCTCATGTTCCACTCTACACCCCCTTGTCTTCATACCTATTACTGGATGGAGTCACTGTCACTCATTTGTTTTAAGGAACAATTGTAAAGCCAAACCTAATATGTGAAGTGTTTACTGCATGATTTAGATAATTAATAATGACAAAATCTGGGAAATATATGTGGTTGTGGATAATGAGGATGCTTGACTAAGGACAAAAGAATGTAATTTTTAGGGCCGGCCCATGGCTTACTTGGGAGAGTGTGGTGAACAACAAGGCCACAGATTCGGATCCTATATCGGGATGGCCGGTTTGCTCACTTCACAGAGTGTGGTGCTGACAACACCAAGCCAAGGGTTAAGATCCCCTTACCAGTCATCTTTAAAAAAAAAAAATGTAATTTTTATATCAGGCTAACTGTTGGCACAGCTTCACTTATCAGAAAAGCTAGATTGTGTGCGAGTTTAAGCACCTAGGAGGAGTTCTGGTTGTTTACAAGGCAGACTGACTGATATCTGGACTCAAAACTGGCCAACAGAAAAATGAACTTGAGATCCCAGATATTCCTTGGAATAGTACAAAGAAAAATAGCAAAAGAAATTTGTAGGTAAAATTGATAGTGTAAATTGGTATTATTTGATCTATCAAAAGAAAACCTTATTACATTCACCGCAGAATTGCTAAACTATACTTTTGAAAAGAAATCAGTGCATTTCATATTTTGCCTGAAAACTTCATGAATTAATAAAATTATCAGAGCAGGATTAGAAAGTATATGCAGGGATTGACCTGTCTAACTTGATCCGATACTCCTGCAGCTTTGCATTTGCTATTCCCTCGGCCCACAGTGTTTGTCTGACCAGCCTCTCCTTGGGTAACTCCTATTCGTTCTTCACTTAAAATTAGGCACCTCCTCAAGGAGGCATTCCCTTATTTCTAATCCATATTATGCCTTCTGATGCCATTCACTTTTACTAGATCAGGTTCTTAAACTCCACAACAATGTTCATATATTGAAAAATATTTTATTCCTATTTTAATTTAATGTCTGTACATTACACTAGCATATAAGATAGAAGAAATCAGTGTGTTAGCCAGTGTCCCATCAGGAAAGAGATATGTCACACAAATTGAGTACTTTGAAAATTGTTTAATAAAGAGGTTTGTAAAAGAGTGAGTAACATATTAAGAAACCATATGGGATAGTGCAGTATCCTGAAACTAGTATCATATATATAGGCAATTACCACATGTTGGCCCGAAAAGACAAAAGGAGGGAAAGAAATCTGGAGACAGAAAGAGATCCTTCCTCTCTTTTATTCAGCCACTCTCCCAGCAAGTAGAGGTGAGAATCCTCACGTGTACGCTATCCAGAAGCTCTTCGAACCCAGCCTACGGTTTTTATGGAGGCTTCATTATATAGTCATGACTGATT
>NW_007739715.1:22181-23744 GCF_000696425.1 Galeopterus variegatus
AAGCTCTTCGAACCCAGCCTACGGTTTTTATGGAGGCTTCATTATATAGTCATGACTGATTAAATCATTGGCTATTGGTTACCTACTTAACCTTCAGCTCTTTCTCGTCCCAGGAGGTTGGGTTGTGGAACTTAAAGTCCTGCCTTAAGCACATGGCTGAATCCCCCTGCAAACACCCCCCACAGACTGTGGCATGTAGGGGCTTTCCAGAAATTGCCTCATTAACATAAACTCTGATGTTTGAAAGGACTTGCTGTAAATAGAGACTGTTTTTCACCTTTATTGCTCAGGAGCTACTTGTGGAACCAAGGACAAAAGGCTAAATACTTAACAAAAGATATTCTGATTGCTCTAGCCACACAGGAAATAACAGGAGCTGAGAGCTAGGAATCTTGGGTGTGGATGAAAACCAAAATGTATATACATGGTAATATCACACCTTCCTAGAAGGTACTGGGGTAAAAAGTGAGAATTAGTTAAGATAATACAAAGCTGACTTTGCCTCTGTAGCTGATCATGAGACTTAGGTTAGTAATTACAGCTTCCTTTTAAAATACATTCCTTTTTTTTTTTTTTTTGGTGGCAGGCTGGTATGCAAAATTCATTCCTTGTTACTCTGGCTTCTGTCAGCACCTTGGCTAGATTTTTTACATGGTGGTGTAAAGTATGTCTTTATTCCTGGAGGTTCTGTCCTTGGTTGTGTTCTCTCTATTGCTTTGCCATAATTTTTAATTGACCAGGCCTTGTGGGCAATGAATACTTAGAGGCTTCCCTGGGTTCCAGTTTTATCTTCTTTACCTCTGTTGGACAGCAGAAACTCAATTACCTACTGGAAATTGGGACCAATAATTCTTGCAAGAAGAGGAACGCTTTTCTCTCACTATTGGTTCACTGGCATAAAAAGACTAAAATGGCCAGAGACAATTTTCAGGTTTCAATGAATTTGAAAAGTGAGGATGTTACCTAGTGGAAACATTTCTCCATTTTTCACAAAGACCCCCAATCCCTCAGAGCTCAAGGTCATAGAGTATATTAGTCTGTTTTCTGTCTCTTGTAAGAGTACCTGAAATTGGCTAATGTACAAAGAACATAAATTTATTTCTTATAGTTTTGGAGGCTGGGAAGTCCAAGATTGGGGGACACATCGGGTGAGGACCATCTTCTTGGTGGAAACTCTACAGAGTCTTGAGGCAATGCAGGGAATCACATGACAAGGGAGCAAGAACGTTTTTTTTTTTTCTTTTTGTCTTTTTTCGTGACCGGTAACGGGATCGCAACCCTGGTGTCGCGCCCACACCGCGCTCAACCAGTGAACTGACCGGTCTCTATATGGGATCCGAACCCTCGGGGGAAGTGCCGCCACGCACCCAAGCGTCGCACTCTACCGAGTGCCGGCCACCTGCCCGGTCCGCAAGAACGTTTTTACGTGCTCACTTGCACTCCTTATACAGCCACCAGTCTACTCCTTTTTTTTTTAAAAGATGACCGGTAAGGGGATCTTAACCCTTGACTTGGTGTTGTCAGCACCATGCTCACCCAGTGAGCGAACCGGCCATCCCTATA
>NW_007739715.1:24118-28600 GCF_000696425.1 Galeopterus variegatus
GCTCACCCAGTGAGCGAACCGGCCATCCCTATATGGGATCCGAACCCGTGGCCTTGGTGTTATCAGCACCGCACTCTCCCGAGTGAGCCACAGGCCGGCCCCACCAGTCTACTCCTTGATAACCCATTAAACCATTAACTCATTAACCCATGAATGGATTAATCTGTTCACAAGGGCATAGTCCTCAGGGTCCAATCACCTCTTAAAGGCCCCATCTTTAAAATAAGAAGACATTGGGCTGGCCTGTGACTAACTCGGGAGAGGGTGGTGCTGATAACACCAAGGCCATGGGTTTGGATCCCATATAGGAATAACCGGTTAGCTCACTGGGTGAGCGTGGTGCTGACAACACCAACTCAAGGGTTTAGATCCCCTTACTGGTCATCTTTTTTAAAAAATAAAAAAATAAAAAATAAAATAAGGAGACATTCAGACCATAGCAGTTTCCAAGAAAAGAGGGAGATCAGCTGTTTCAAATGCTGCTGAGAAGGCAAGTAAGGTGAGGACTAACAATCAAGTACTAGATACAGCCATTCCAAGTCAGTTTAGAGGAGCCGAGGGCAATGCCCTCCACCCCAAAGCAGATGTTTACGAGTATGAATTTTCCTCCAAGCACTGCATGAGCTGTGCATCCTATAAATTTTAATGTTACTCTTTGGAAAAAAAAAATCAGTATAAAATGTATGTAAAAGAAAATGATACATCATTCTTTGTTCAGAATTTAGTTTCACTGAAATGAAATAGATAAAAGTCTTTTACTTTCCTAGCTGAAATTCAAATTTTAAATGTGTATATGTCAACTTGTTGATTAGCAGCATTGAAGAAATGATTTAGAAACATCAGTATAAAACTTATGTAAAAAAAATTAAAATTTGTAAAAATATCTCTCAGAAAAGCAAAAAAAAAAAATTAAGGGAAAAAGACAAAAGATCAGTCTAAGTGGACTGTTGGGGAAGAAGGCAAGTTGAAGGAGATTAAATGAAAGAATGGGGTGAAAGAAATAAGATAGGAGTTACATGAGACGTTGGAGGAATATGGCCGTGAACTGAAGAAAAGTACAATCAGCAGCTGAAGAAAAAAGCAAAAGCAAGGTGACAGTTTTTCAGACGAGATAAATAAAAGCAGATTTTAATGCTTATAGGAAAGATCTATAGAGATAAAATGAGATTAAAAAAAAATAGTACAGGAGAAAGAGGAAATAATTGCTGGATCTATGCCCTTGAGTAGATTTTTAATTTATTTCTTGTAGAAAATTCAGAAGTAGAAAAAATGCATGGCATTGGTAAATGTAGAGCTCGTGCATGGGACTATGCCAGCCTATCTCTTGTCCTTCTGGAATCACTATAGCGAATATGTCAGACAAAATTTTCAGAAAGGCCTTCAAAAATAAGTACAAGAAAAGAGGACTTTGGGCCGAGCCCGTGGTGCACTCGGGAGAGTGCGGCACTGGGAGCGCAGCAGCGCTCCCGCCGCGGGTTCTGATCCTATATAGGGATGACCGGTGTGCTGCGCTCACTGGCTGAGCACGGTGCGGCAGGTCACAAAAAGGACAAAAAAAAAAAGAAAAGAGGACTTTTTCTAGGCCTGTGACACACCAAAGACACAGCTTTTCTCTCTCCTTATGGAGAAGCACAAACAGAGCAACCCAATTACCAAAAACATCCCAGCAGAAAATGCTAAAAAGCACTTCCATCCCCAGCAGCTTTCTAAATGTGGTGGGGGAAGTCCCTCTGGAAAGGAGAGGAAGGAGAGATTCAGTTCAAACATGCCTGGGACACAGAGACAACTGCATTCCCCAGCTTCCTGGCAGCATTTCCTTTCTCTGATTGAGCTCAGGACCTTGAGACTGAGAAAGGCCCCAGGTCTCTTCCCTAATCAAAAATATTAATGTTGGGAAGCAGGTAATTCTTCATTTAGCAAACATACCAGTAATTAGGATGTTTTTGTGTAATCTAGAGGAAAGAAGATAAAGAAAAATCTCAAAAAATTAAAGCACATAATTTTGTCTCTTCTGAGAAGCTTTATTATGGACAGCTGCTAAAGTAATTTTGAACTCCTTTCTTTAAATTGCTATCAGTTCTTTCCCAGCAAAGGCCATAACCTGAGAATCATCTTCCACACATAATAAAGCCATGCCTGTAGTGCCTGGATACTGCTGAAAAAAGTTGCTTTCATAAAGCATTGAGCTGGAATCTCTGCCCATTCATTCATTCATTCGTTCATTCGTTCATTCATTCATTCATTCATTCTCCACTCAAACAGTATTGATAAGGAACCTACTAAAAGGAATCCTAGTGTTCGTTCATTCATTCATTCTCCACTCAAACAGTATTGATAAGGAACCTACTAAAAGGAATCCTAGTGATAGACTATTGAACAAAATAGATACCTCCTCTTGAAGCATACTGGACAGGGAGGAGGGAGACTGACATTAATCATATAACTCTGCAGACTCATACATCATAACTGATACAGGGGCACTGAAGGAAAGGCTAAAAAAAAGTGATCAAGCAACAGAGAAAATAAGGAAATGTGATCTTGACTGGGAGGAATGTGTTGTGTGGGGAGGGGAGATCAGGAAAAGCTTTCCTGATGAATTGAAGCTGAAGCATGAATCAAATTTAACCAGGTAAAGAGAAGGGGAATCATTCCATATCAAGGAGAAAGTGTGTCCACGCCCTTGATTCTAGAAGGCAAGTTTGTAGAACAGCAAGGGAGGGAAGAGGGGGATCCCACCGAGCTTTGGGGTCACACAAGGAGCACTTTCTCATATCCCCTTTCTGGCAACCTAGGGAGACAAGGAGAAAAGAGTTTCACTACGAGGACTGAGCCAGCCCCAAGACACCGAGTGTTTTCTGACAGCTTAGAGTGGGCGGGCTGAGTCACTGCGTGCGCTTCTGGCTTCTCTCAGACGTGTAGGTCAAGGCCCAGCCACGCAGCTTCCAGGTCCAGAGACTCAATTCTGGCACCTGTTGTGTTGCCCGACTGCGTGCCTAACACCCCGAGATTTAACCGGTTTAGCCAAGAATGGGACCCAGGAAGGTCCACTTCGATGCAGCAGCGCCCTCTCCATTATGTTGCCAAGGGACTGAGGACCACACTTTTAAAAACTGGGCAAGAGACATGCGTGAATTGGGGGTGGAAGTGAGAGCAGCGAGTTCGCAGGTATTACCAACCCCAGAAAGGAGCACCCAGGTTTGGAAAATTCCATATAATGAAACTTAATATTTATCCCATTTAGTTTGTTTGCCATAAGCAAAATATTGGGGGCAGAGGTGGATAAGGGTGTAAATTCTACGGAAGGCAAACATCGTTCTTTAGACGACAGAAAATAGATGTTCCTGAGAATAAGCAAAAAACAACGCAGGTCGTTCCCTGTGGTGTCCCGAGATCGTGCAATGGTCACTTCTCTGCGCTGGGGCCGCAACAACCTCGGCTTGAATCCGAGTCACGGCAGTGACCTGAGGTCATCCGTGTGTATCTCCGTTTTTCCAACATGTTGCAGTGAAGAAGGTCTCATGAAAACCTGTACAAGACTATACGGAACTGAATGGACTCATAATCTAATCTGAACACAAGAAAAGTAAGCATTCATCATCTTTCCCCAATCAGTCTGCCCAACGAAGTGGGCCTGCGGCCTTTGTTCTTTTCTCTCTCTCCTATGCTGCTTTTCCCATCCCTACCCAAACCCAGCAATTCTGTTGGCATTGGCTGGACATACTGGTGACAAAACTGCGGTAATAATAATAAAAAAAAAAAAATCGAAAACTCTTGCTTTTAAATATAGTAGATATGAGGAAATGACTTTTCAAAAGCAGATTCAGGTTTATTGTGGTGATCTTTTTTAAAGCACAAAGGGTGGGTTATTAATCATGCGTTTCTAAGTATCCTGGCTGGGCCAGTGCTGAAAAACTGTAAACTTTGATAATCTGGAGAAAATTGAGGAAATTTGGGGGGAAAAATCATGGCCCGGAAGAATAGCCCCTATCTCTAGCCCCTTCAGTTTCTAGAGTGAGTTACATAAAGGACAAGTGGATTGGGTGATGTGAGAGTGGAGGAGAGCTGATGTGAGATGCGGAGGTGACTGAAAAGGAGTAGTTGGTGCTACCTGTGGACATGGCGAGATGACTAGAGGCAAACAGAGCCCCAGAGGAGCTTCCATGAGCTAAATTCTCCTGTACCAGAAAACTCTGAGAATACAAGGGATACCTCATCTCTCCTGGGCTTTGTGGATTATTAGTGCTCAAAAAATACTGTCCTTTGCCTTCTTTCTCATATTTTTACCAGCTTATTAGAAGCTTCAGCATGAAGATTTCTTTTTTTTTCTTTTTTTTTTCAGCTGACCATTACAGGTACATGATATCATAACCTTTGACCTTGATATCATAACATTATGCTCAAACCAACTGAGCTAACGAACCAGCCCACTTCTTTTCCTTCTATTGTTTTTTTTTTTTTTTTTTTTTTTTTTTTTTTTTTTTT
>NW_007739715.1:29532-34519 GCF_000696425.1 Galeopterus variegatus
AGCCAGTGGGCGGGAACGGGGCCGTATGTGGGAACCAACCCCTCGGGCGGGAGCGCCGCCGCACTTCCCAAGCGGCGCACTATCCAGTGCGCCACCGGGCCGGCCCTTTTCCTTCTATTCTTGAACCTTCCCTTCTCAGGGCTAATTTTAGCCCCCATTTCTCCAACTGTCTACTTGACATGGACTCTGAAACTCCACCAGCAAAGCTTTAGAGATATTGTAACTGAGCTGAACTGTCTTATACTTCAGGATGTCTTCCCTCCAGCAGCCCAGGTTCAAAGCTGCTCCCCAGTAATTTAACAGCTTTCACAACAATTATCCACGTTCACTTCTATCACACTCTACCTTAATTTTCTCTTTTGTATTTCTTTTCTTTACTGTTTTACATGGGTGAGGATGGAGACCAAGAATGTATTGACCCAAAAGGACCATCTCTTGTCAATTATTTTGCCACAAGTCAATGATGACACTCAGAAGTATGACACAAACAAATAGCTCGATCTTGCAATTTTCTAGAACACATTTTTCCAGGTCTTACTGGCCCAAGTAGCAGAAATCTATGGACTCTGGCTCAGAGGCTACCTCTTAGTGACAAGGCTAGGGTCCTAAATCTGGCACAGAATCAACATGTAGTGCCAGGTGAGTAATAGGGATAAAGAAGATCCATGCTCTGTGATTTGATGGAAAAGCAGAGAGCTTGCTTGGCATGCACTATTTGGTGCTTGGTTCTTGGCACAAAACATGTGATTATATTAGATGGGTCAGGTTCTCTGGTTCACAGTAACATTTTGTAGCTTTGAGTGAGCATCACTAGAAATCTGGTATAAACTGAGCAGGTGTCCTTTTATGAACACACTAATATTGGTCTGGGAGCATCTTACCCAACCTGCTGATGACATTTGCAGAAAGAAAATTGCCTAACTCTGTGGCACTCATGTATTGAACTGGTTTTTTAACTTCTCTGTGCCTCATCATCTTCATCTTTCAATGGAGGTTAATGAGAGCAACTTCTACAATTGTTCTAAAGACTTAAGGAAATATATGCATGATGGCACTAGCTCAGTGAGGTACAAACCAAAAACATGATAAAATAAGCTATCACTGTTATTGTTGAATAAATAAATAGCATTGCTGCTTAGATGGAGGAAGGCCCTTGTGCAGTAGTAATATTACATACACTAGTACCAGACTCAGCATCTATTTAAATTGGCTGTGGTCCTTGGTCTTTGTAATGCTCAAAACCTTTAGAAAATGTAAATGCAAATTCAAAAACAAACCTCCCAAAAAACAATGAAGAGATTAATCGCTTTATACATATTAGATTCCAAAGTAGAAAGCGACATCAGTTAAGAGTTGACAGGGATGAAGGGGTATGCAGTGCTGGTGAGAATGTAGACTGACTGAAAAATAAACTGGGATTAATTAGCCATTCTGCTCTTACACATACATCCCAATGAAATCACCCCCACAGGTATATAAAATATGAGCATAGATGAGGCAGCAGTGTTATCTGGAGTTATGGGACAGAGGAGTCAAACGTTGAGTTCATCACTAGGACAGCAGGGAGGACATGGTGAATGCCCACCATGGGATTTTATTGAGCTGTTAGAAGCAGTTAGGTAGATGTACATAGGGAACTCTGATGGTTCTTAAAGTCATAATGTTTCTAAAAAGACATAGGAATATATCTTATACCATTTATGCAAATTTATAATATATGTGCACAAAACTAAAATGTCAACTTTGCAAAAATACGTATGATCAAAATGATACATAATAAACAAATTAGAAAAGTTGCTTATGCAAGGAGAAGAATGGCAGCAAGACATGGGGACAAAAAGGAATAAATCTTGAAGCGTTATAAGAAAGGACAAGCAGATTAGATACAGGCTAGACTGGGAGGGAAGAGCTCGGGGATGAGCAGAGGAAAGCAGGCCTATGCAGAATCTGCCACAAGAACTCCTAAGTGATTTCTTCTCATCTCTTCAGGTCTTGTGTTTTGGGGGTGCTCAGTGATTGCAAATACCCTAGTCCTTCCCCATAAAGCACAAGGCAGTTATTTAAATATTTCAGAATGTTGGTCTCATCTGCTCTTCCCCCACACTAAAGTGTATTCAGCTAAACATGCCACAACCTCTTCTACATTTATCAAACGAACGTGGGACCTGAGATAAGAGATCCTATGACTCTACTAAGATGCCCCCTCTGCCATGCCCAAGTTAGAGATTCCCATAGCACCCTGTAAGGATCACACTGCACCCTAATTTTCCTTAACTTCTCTGCATCCTCCACTCAGTGTTACAATCTATGAGGATGACAATCAGGTCTGTTTTAACCCAGAGGGCCAACGAGCAGAGAAACACTGTGACAGAACAAAGATATTCCATCCTGCAGAAATACAGGCTTAAGCAGCATATCACCTGTTGAGGCCAAAGCTGTTTGAGAAAGAGGGTCTCGTAGTTGCTGGTTTGGGCAAATTGGAAGTGGGGCAACTGCAGATCTCTGCATTGAGTCTTCATTTGGGCTTGCCTTCTTGTGCCAGTTTAGAAAACATGATGGTTTTTCTTAATTGTAATGAATTAGCTCAGATGGTAGTGCCAGGGGCTCTGTAACCTGGTGATAGAGAGATCGGTTCTTATATCCCTCCGTTTTTTGTTTGTTGTTGGGTTTTTTTGTTTGTTTGTGGGGTTGTTTTTGGCAAATTTTCAAAACCTGCTTTTTTATCTCCTATAGAATACAAATTCCATAAGGGAAAATTTTTCTGCTGTTTTGTTCATATTCTGTCTCCAATACCTAGAAAAATACCTGAAACACTGTAGTGACAACATTTGTGGACAAAATGAATTAACAGAAAAATAAATTTAAAATATGTTGCAATATCCAATATTTCCTCTAGGGGGAGATAGTCACCATGAAATAGGAATTTCACTCATTTCAATTTGAAATCAATTTTAAAACCTTGCATTAAAAAAAGTATTTTTAGATGTTGTAATATCTGCTTTAATACAAGTCCAGACGCACAAATGTGTTTTGGTTTCTGTTTGTTTGTTTGCTTTCATAATATCAAATAAACTTCTGGCAAATTGCTACATTTCACATAAAATTTATAAATACGATCTAACTGAATACAGACTTAAAGGAGGCCTTGTGGCTTAGCTGGTCAAAGCGCCTGTCTAGTAAACAGGAGATCCTGGGTTCGAATCCCAGCGGGGCCTTGTGCGTTTGATTTTTTTCTGTTTTGAATAGTTTGTTGCCACTAAATATGTTGAAGATGGTTTCAGGAATTTACAGATGGTGATGTCTGCATGGAGTTGTTATTCCAATTACAGAGAGTCTTGAATCACAATGTGAGTGTCAGGATGAAGGGAAAAATGAATAAGGCTTCTGTAGTTGGTAGAAAGCAATGGGTTTTCTGATGACTGGTAAGATTGGGATATATGAGCTGTGCAAAAACTATCTTGCAGTATGTGATAGAAAATAACACTTCAAATTCTTAGAAATTCAATCTCCAGTCTCTTAATCTGTGATAGCCAACACTTTTAGCTAAATGATGGATATTGATTACCAGTGCCAGCCAATGAATTAAATATGCCATGACATTTGGTTTAGAGTCAGATTCATTTTTATTTTTCAGAAGAAAAAAGAGCACTGGTGAAATGTAGACTCTCCCCGTTTTGGTTTGCACAACCCTAAGAATAGTCATATTTGTGGATCATTAGAACCTACTGAATGTGAGGGGAGAAAATGGAGCTCAATAACATTTTAAGGAAATAAATCACAAATGGATTATTACTTTCTTGAATCTTACGTGACATTGTAGTTCATAAACTCAAGTGTACTTTGTGCAGCACTGGCCTACATATTTAGCTTCTCGATTTTATCTAAAAACGTTTCAAAGATTGTGACTGGAGTTCCACCAGAGTCATTGTCTTTTCACTTTAGTAAAAGTCGTCCCACACTATGCCTGAAATCTAGTTTACACCTCACAGTAAACCTAATTTCCTTCCTTGTTTTATTCATAGCAGTTCTCCCTCATCTACTTCCAAAGGAATGTGAGCAAAAAGGATAATCACAAAATTCACGTAACTCTAATACTTCAGTGTTTTCTCCTTGCAAAAGAAATCCTGTGAATGCTGAAAATATCTTTAGGCATGTATTATTCCTGCCCTGTGCTCACCAAAAATTGTCAGAGAGGGACAAATATGTTCTCAGGTCATGTCAGTTAGTGACCCCAAACAATTCCTGTCTGAAATATTAAGCGGAACGCAAAAATGAAGAGCCAAACTCCTACTACCTACCGACTGTCAGTTACTCCACACTCAGCCCATACATTGAAGGGAGGCTTCCTGCTTCCTCTGTTATTAACATAACCCCAGACTGCCTCACAGCCTGGATGAAGGATGAGGAAGTGGAAGCCTCTCCCCTCCCCGATGTTATATTTAGGAAGAAGGGAAAAGTGAATTTTTAAAAAATGACAGAAGATGGGGCTGGCCCGTGGCTCACTCGAGAGAGTGGCTGCTGATAACACCAAGGCCACGGGTTCGGATCCCTACATAGGGATGGCCGGTTAGCTCAATGGGAGAGCGTGGTGCTGACAACACCAAGTCAAGGGTTAAGATCCCCTTACCGGTCATCTTTTTGAAAATAATAAAAATAAATAAAAATAATTTAAAAATGACAGAAGATGAGACAGAATATGTGGTGAAAACATCATTTAAAGTTTTTCAAGATAAGAGATTCAGTAAACATTTTTTATTCTTAGATAGTGGATAAAACAAATTCAAGAAAGCAAGACAGATAAACTAAACTAAAACAAACAAAAAGGTTTCAAGCAAAAGGAAAAACATTTGAAAATAGAATATCTGACACTTTACTGGCAGTTGCCTTGGTTTAAAGAGACAAAATTGTAAGTCAAATCTTAAAATATGATTTTTTTTTTTAATTTTTATTTTGTCAATATACAATGTATATGATTATTATGGCCCAT